>NC_037677.1:28827026-29034532 GCF_003255815.1 Theropithecus gelada | reverse complement strand
CATTCTCCTGCCTCAGCCTCCCGAGTAGCTGGGACTACAGGCGCCCACAACCGCGCCCGGCTAATTTTTTGTATTTTTAGTAGAGACGAGGTTTCACCGTGGTCTCGATCTCCTGACCTTGTGATCCGCCCGCCTCGGCCTCCCAAAGTGCTGGGATTACAGGCGTGAGCCACCGCGCCCGGCCTTTTTTTTTTTTTTTGAGGCGGAGTCTTCACTCTGTCCCCCAGGCTGGAGTGCAGTGGCACCATCTCGGCTCACTGCAAGCTCCGCCCCCCCGGGTTCGCGCCATTCTCCTGCCTCAGCCTCCCGAGTAGCTGGGACTACAGGCGCCGCCACCGCGCCCGGCTAATTTTTTTTGTATTTTAGTAGAGACGGGGTTTCACCTTGTTAGCCAGGATGGTCTCGATCTCCTGACCTCGTGATCCGCCCGCCTCGGCCTCCCAAAGTGCAGGGATTACAGGCGTGAGCCACCGCGCCCGGCCAATAAAAGAGTTTTTAGGGAACTCCTACAGGGGTTATAAAAAACCATAACTGATGGCTCACGTCTGTAATCCCAGCACTTTGGCAGGCTGAGGCAGGCAGATCACGGGAGGTCAGGAATTTGAGACCAGCCTGGCCAACATGGTGAAACCCCAGCTCTACTAAAAACACAAAAAATAAGCTGGGCGTGGTGGCGTGCGCCCGTAATTCCAGCTACTCAGGAGGCTGAGGCAGGAGAATCACTTGAACCCGGGAGGAGGAGGTTGCAACGAACCGAGATCATGCCACTGCATGCACTCCAGCCTGGGCAACAGAGTGAAACTCTGTCTCCAAAAAAAAAAAAAAAAAAAACGAAAAACAAAAAAAACAGACAAACATAATTGAAAGCCTAAAGAAACCAACTTAGTAAAAGCAAATGGCAATTTAAGAAGACTTTGCATAAACACTGCTTTTCTATTGTTACGCTACATGAATGCCTGTTTTTGAAACTTAGGTGAAACAAGGAAAAGGAAATCTAAAGCAATGGCTTTACATTGGGTTCATTGAGAATGTGGTTGAAAGATAGCTATTCCATGTATGAGATTTCTTCCATGAACACGTGGAATCAAAGGATTTTTTAAAAAACAAGATGTTAAGTTAATTTGGCAACAAACAAGGGCTTCTTAACCTAAGAGTAAAAGCATAGTGCCCTGTTTATTAAACTAGTAATCAGGTTCCATTAGCATTGCTACAGATGGGGGACAATGGCTTTTCTAACCAAGGAGTTTGAGTTTGACAGGTTGTTTTATTTCAACAACATTAAGGCCACAAATAATAGTTTTAGTTATACTAAGTCAATGAAAATACACACAAGTGTGACTCAACTTTCATTTCACATTGGTAAGATTTATTGACCAAAGATCTAGAAGCTGACTGAAGCTCTTAGCATTTCAGGCTCTATTTGGAATATTCTACAATATTTATAATATCAAAATATCTCTTCTACTGTACAATAAAGTACTTCCACAGATAGCCTACACTAACATTTTCTGTTTAATGTTTATTATTAAAATGGAAAGAGATAAAACCAAGATAAAGAAGTGAATGCATGTGAAGATCATAAAGGAGAAGATGGAAAGGGAGGAAGAAAAGTTTTTTTGTTTTGTTTTGTTTTTTGAGATGGGGTTTCACTCTGTCACCCAGGCTGTAGAGTAGTGGTGTGATCACAGCTCACTTCAGCCTCAAACTCCTGGACTCAAGTGATCCTCCTGCCTCAGCCTCCCAAGTAGCTGGACATACGCCACTATGCCCAGCTAATTCTTTTTTTTTTTTTCCTACAGACAGGATCTTGCTACATTGCCCAACCTGGTCTCAAATTCCCAGTCTCAAGCAATCCTCTTGTCTCAGACTCCCAAAGCACTGGGATTACGGGTGTGAGCCACTGCACCCTGCTAAGAACATTTTAAGAGGCTTACCAAATCTAAAACTGGAAAAAAGAGGACATATATGTAAATACACAAAGATTAGAGGAAATGAAAGGAAGAAATGTACCCACAATAAAGGTTGAAGAGTACTCAAAAGGAAGTTCACTGTGGGGGATGTACGCAGAGTGCGTGAAAGAAGAGAATATGATTAAGCGTCCTTGGTGTGCATGGTGCTTTGTATGTCATCATTTAATTACTGCGACAACTATCTAAAACAGATACCATTCCCACTTTACAGAACAAAATACAACAGAGGCTGAGAGACTGAACAGGAAGGCAGCAGAAAAATTATTTGTGTAGTGAAGCCACAGTTAAGGTTTCAAGTCATTAAAGATAAGGGGAAGGTTTTGAAGGCCCCTCAATGACTATAGAGATACAGTCGATGGCCAAATTCTGAATAGAAAGAAAGAAAGAAAGAAAGAAAGAAAGAAAGAAAGAAAGAAAGAAAGAAAGAAAGAAAGAAAGGAAGGAAGGAAGGAAGGAAGGAAGGAGGAAGGAAGGAAGGAAGGAAGGAAGGAAGGAGGGAGGGAGGGAGGGAGGGAAAAAATAGTACTTTATGGACTAACTACAGATGTAATGTGAAAAGAGAAAATAATCTGAGGTTTTTTTTATGGGCTTACTTTTTGAAAAAAACCAGAAAAAGGGAGAAAATCACCATTCAGAAATTTCCCAATAAAGAGTCTAGGATACAATGCAATTATTGTCATATTTTCTAATACTTGACTACTGTTTTATCAGCTAATGCACGTCAAAGAACTTAATGAGGTTTTGTTTTTCTTTTTAGGACAAAGAACCCCTATTGAGACAATCAGAGAGGAGTTGCTAAAAGAGAAAGTATGAATATCTGCTAGTTATGAAAAAAGTATTAAATAATGAACTAGAGCCTAGTTAAATCCTGTCTAGTCCTGGCCGGGCACGGTAGCTCACACCTATAATCCCAGCACTTTGGGAGACCGAGGCAGGTAGATTGCTTCAGCTCAGGAGTTTGAGACCAGCCTGGCCAACATGGTGAAATCCCATGTCTACTAAAAATACAAAAGGCGTGGTGGTGGGCACCTGTAATCCCAGCTACTCAGGAGGCTGAGGCAGGAGAATTGCTTGCACCTGGGAAGAAGAGGTTGCAGGGAGCTGAGATCGTGCCATTTCACTCCAGCCTGGGTGACAAGAGCAAAATAATTTCGTCTCAAAAAAAAAAAAAAAATCCTGTCTAGTCCATGAGTAAGGTGGCTGTGCTGCTTGGTTATAACATAGGGCCATGGTGTGGACCTTTCTGCTCAAATTGCTTTTACACGTGTCACTGAGAGTTTCATGTCAAAGCCTCAAGTCCTATTCACATTTGATCACAAGCCATAAGCGGGAGCTAAATCCACAAAGCTTATACATAATCTAGAAACAAGACGCTGTTTTGTAATCTGAAAGGATTCTTAGCACTACAGAAACCCCTTTTCCTTCCCTGCAGGATACAGAAGCAAGCCAGATTGCCTCTAGACTTTAGTTTGCAGATTCTTAATTATAAGCTCTGAAGAGGGAACTGCCTAAGAAATAGGCTTACTGCGTACTAAACTAAGAATACACAGACTTCAATATAAAAATGAAGTGTTCTATAATTGAGTTAAAACCACCAAGTTTTAAAGACATGCCTAATCGTCGTGATACAAAACAATCAAGCTCAAGCTTTGGGAATCATTTAAAAATAAAAACAATCATTACTGTCTTATATACTAAATCTTCAGTTTCAGCAGGAGCAACAAACCCTGGAAAGGAAGGACAGGAGATTAAGGACTGAGGACAGAGGAAGAATCAGTTACTTGCAGTGTTTTCAACTCTGACTGCATATGAAAATCGCCTGGGATCTTTTCAAATGTACTACGCTCAGGTCCCCCACACCAACTACAATAAATCAGACTCTAGGGTGGCGGTAAAGGAAATTGCATAATAGTGTCTTATTTTTCTTTTTTTCGACACAGGATCTGGCTCTGTCACCCAGGCTGGAGATGCCATCTCAGCTCACTGTAGCCTCCATCTCCCAGGCTCAAGTGATCCTCCCACCACAGCCTCCCAAGTCGCTGAGACTACGGGCGCATGCTACCACACCCAGCTAGTGTTTCTGTGTTTTTCGTAGAGATGGGGTTTTTCCACATTGCCCAGACTGTTCTCAAACTCCTGGGCTCAAGCCATCAATCCACGTTGGCCTCCCAAAATGCTGGGATTACAGGCATGAGCCACTATGCCTGGCTGGTGTCTTATTTTTTTCAAATGAGCAGCGACAATGCAGACCTACTGAACTGGCTGGCTTCCTTCGCTCCCATTTGACAGGAATTTAGGGGCATATGTGGCTCTATTTTAAACACACTATTCCCCAATTCCCTCTTTTCCCCCAGTGCCTTGTTTCCAATATCTGTGGAGGCAAATGTTTGAACCTGGGCCTCAGGAAACAGCCTGGGACTGCAGGAAGAAATCCAAGTCAAGAAAAAGCTTATTGTAGAATAATTTGGAGGTTAGCATGCAACATTACTGGGAAAGCCAGTGCCACAAGGCAGCAAGGGGGAGTGGACCCCATTTCTTTGGGGGCGGAGCAGAGCAGGACTTAATGGTCATCAGCTGAGAGGAAAGAGGAAGTGTGCAGCCTAAAACATCTTTGCAAAATCAAAAATTCTCTGTCAAGCCAACGCTAGGATCCTAATAATCAATTCTCTTCTTCTAGACTCTCATATTATCTTTGTTTTAATTTTCTAGTTTTAGCTAAATTTTATTTCTATTCCTATAATATAACCTATTCATAGTATATACTATATCCTGCTTACTGCTGACCATACTACAGAAATAAATACTACTTATAGTAATAAAACAATTATCGCCATTATTACTTTAAGATTGCAAATGTATTTATTGTGGTGAAATATACATACCATAAATGTATCATTTTAATCATTGTTAACTGTACAGTTGTTTGACATTAAGTACATTCATATTGTGCAACCTGTAAATCTTTATAAGAAAATGCAACCTACATAAAAGTATTTAAGCACTCAGGTGTGTACCCCTGTGAAAGTTAGCGGGGGAAAGAGGTAACATAAGACTCTACTTCCCCAGGAATACAGAATCTGCATACAATAAAAATTTGATAATGTAAGTTAAATGCTTACAACCCCATTAGCTCAAGATTTTACTAGTTTAGCTCTTAAATCTGCTTTTCAGGACATCCTTAGTTTCCGGCAATTTGGGATGTTCAGTTTGCTTCCTTACAATGTTCCAGCCCTGCGCTTAGCATGTTGCATGTTTTAGTTGGTGTAATCGCCACCACAATCTTCTTTTCACCAACGAAGGAGCTGAAGGTTAGCAGATTAAGTAAGTTGGTCAAATATCAGAAACAAGGGGGAGCCAGAATTTAATGCCAAAAATCTGACTTCAGAACCCAAACTCTTGACTATACTAAACCCAAATTATTACAGAAGAAATGACAAAACAGTGTGAGATTCCTTTCAAAGTAACCACTGCGAATTCAGAAATGTGTAAGCACACTATGGTATGGTGAGCAGAGAAGCTTCTAGGACTAAGACTGGATCTGAAATTTGAAAAGGAGGCAGTCAACCCTTCCCCGTTGGGGCAGTAGAAGTGAGAAAGAGGGAAAGGTAAAGAAAAATGAGTCTAAATGCACGGGATATGTGCCAGCCAGGCTTGTTAGGCTCATAGACGTTACTCTATAATAGTCACTAATTTGTGTGCATATGTGTGGTAAACATCCAACTAGAAGTTTGTGTGTTTGTGGTTGATGAAGTATGCTAAAACATCTCTGGAAGAAATTATAGAGTCAGCAATTCATCTACTTTTGGAAAAGCAAGCTCAAATAAAGTAGCATCATTTCCGAAGCAATGACTTTTAGATTTATTGTAAGAGTCATTTTAGCATCTGACAGGTCTCTGGGGAGACAGAGTGTGTGCGTGTGCATTGTGTGTGTGTGTGGGTGTGTGCCTGTTTAATTTTTGTTTCTTTTTCCCATTGCCGATACCAACCTATTTTATCCAAGGGCAATTATTTAGTCGCCTTATCTTGCATGATAAATTTCAAGCCTATGTTCAATATCACATCTCCTAATGTGACTTCAACCACATTCCCACTGAGTAACAATAGCCTCATAATGATGGCACCTAACAATCTTCAAAGTCATTGTGTACAACGCCGCCTGAAAAAGACCTCCCACCATCACTACTAGAATAAGCAATGCTGCCATTGACATATGAAAGATTTAGTTGAAAATACAATTAATTCCAAGAGATCTTTAACCATTTTCTTCCCTAAATATAAACAACCAGGTTTATAACATTCCTTAAATATTAATGGATTAAAGATTCTTTATTGCCTGTTAACTGCAAAAGGAAACATATGTACTTTGTACTTTTTAAACTACACATGCAGACATTACATTTCAGCATTTCATTGATATATTTGACTTAGTTGTCTCAAATAAGAACTTCTAGGCTGGGTGTGGTGGCTCATGCCTGTAATCCCAGCACTTTGGGAGGGTGGGGCAGGCGGATCAGTTAAGGTCAGGAGTTTGAGACCAGCCTAGTCAACATAGTGAAATCCCACCTCTACTAAAATACAAAAATTAGTGGGGCATAGTGGTGGGTGCCTGTTATCCCAGTTACTCAGGAGGCTGAGGAGAATCGCTGGAACCCAGGAGGTAGAGGTTGCAGTGAGCTAAGATAGCACCATTGCACTCCAGCCTGGGCGACAAGAGTGAAACTCAGTCTCAAAAAAGAAAAAAAGAAAAAAAAAAGAACTTCTCTAAAATATTATTTTGGGGAATCTGCAGTTCCTAAATATTGAAAAAACACACAACATTAGTTGTATTTGTAATTATCCATCAGTTAAACTTGATTAGCCTCAAAAATCAAGAAAATCAGTACATTTTGAAGCCAACTGCTTTTTCTCTAGAAAAAATTACTCTGCAAATGTTTCAACAGAACTGAGCTAAACCATAATATGGTTTAAATACAACTAGATAGCTTTAGATTTTAGAATTTCTGCTATTTTACTTCAGAATAATCTAGCCCATTTACTCCTACATTTAGATTTGAATTGCAACTTCCATTTTGTTCCCTCAGATTTGTTTCTCATTTTAGCTCTCTTAGGATAAACTCTCCAAGTTGTAACTATAATTCAAACCACAAATATAAGCAGAATTGTCAGGGAGGGAAAAGAAAATAATTTCTTCCCCAAATTATAGAGTCTTTAATAATTATCCTCATGGCACAAAATCCATATGGTACGTTTGTGTGCACATGAACACGTGTGAGCCATCCCCCAAAACAAGACAAAAAGAAAAGAAAGGAATGTACAGTGCAGATACATATGTAGCTTCCTGACAAGAACTCCATGACTTCGGGCAGTTCTTTGATAAGATGAAAGCAATTCAGAGCATACAACTGGCAGGTAGACAGAGATGCTATTTCCACTCATGTATCCCTGTCCCTAAGACTAGCTTGTAGATGCAAATCATGCCATGACTGAAGAGTCAGCTCACAACAAATCGCAATTTTCCTCAGTGAATACTACTGCCCATGTTGTATAAATCAGTATTTAATATGAAGATTCATTACTCAAGTACAATGAAATAAATTGTCATTATTCCACTGCAGAGGATATTCTGGAAATACTTATTGGATCAATGCATGTAACATTTTTTTAAAGACTTAAAATGGCATTGCCTTTGGTTTTTCCTGAACTAGTGTATTCTAAAACTGACCCTTAGACAATACCGTCAATCCATAAGGAGTTCTCATATGTAGTTTTACACTAGACATCCTAAGTAACAAGCCACACTAAATATCATAAATAGGCATATCTTGGTGCTGATTAAGTTGCTGAATGAGCACATATATATTTTCCAACAAATAGATATATATAAAACTGACTCAATGTGTCCCCAACATGATTTGAAGATACAGAAACACAAGAAAGTAAGTGTGAATGACTGCCTGGGTCTCAGAGAGCACAAATTCTCTATGTGGGTCTGAACAAACAGGCAGGTATGAAGATTCCCTGCCATGTAGGGAGGTCAACAGGTTGACTGTACACAATTGTAGGGGTAGTTAGACAGGAGCAAGGTAAGAACTTGACAGAACAGTAGACAAGTTTAACACACACGGGTGAGGTATGGCACAAGAATAAGATCCAGGACGAGAATGAAAAATATAGGCACAGTGGTTCCATGCCTGTAATCCCAGCAACTCAAAAGACTGAGATGGGAGAATCACTTGAGGCCAGGAGTTCAAAACCAGTCTGGATAACAGAGCAAGACCCATCTCTGCAAAAAACAAAACAAAACAAAACAAAAAATACTAGCCAGGCATGATGGAGGATGCCTGTTCCTCCCAGTGATTCCAGAGGCTGAGGCAGGAAGATCCTTTGAGCTCAGGAGTTAGAGGTGCAGTGAGCTAGGATTGTGCCACTGCACTCCAGCCTAGAGGACAGAGCAAAACCCTGTTTCTAATTACAAAAAAAAAAAAAAATTAGCATGGGCATATCAGAAATACTAGAGGGAAGGATCAGGCAGTAAGAAGTAGCAAATCTGGCCACAGGGCATGAAATACATGACCAAGAGCCAGGGCCACAGATAATGGGCAAGCAAAATGCAGAAAATTCATACGCTATTTCCCCACTGTATTATTTCCAGCACGTGGAAATTTTAAACAGTTCCTCTAAAGTCGGGAACCGATTCCCATGACCTACATGCCTAGGGCTTCATGTGGGGCACCTGACTGAAATGGAAAGTGGGAGAAAAGCAGGGAAATTTGTGACTGCGGAGATCACATTATGACTCTACTGTTTTGTACATGAGACAGACAGGTAAGTATGCATATCTGTTCAGTCTCTGATCCAACTTGGACATTGATTTTAATCTATATAAACCAAAAACGACTACTTTCATTTCATTTGCTAATGTTCAACCATCCAATAAGCAGGAATATCTATTTTCTCCTTTACATGCATGTCACTTTACAGTTTATGAAGCTCTTCCCAAAAAGTTTTCTCATTTGACATACATGCTAGAGCCACATTTATATCCTTCCTGATGATCAAAACTTCTCTTTCTCCAAATCAACTCAGTCTCACAGGAAATATATTTTTAATGTTTTATTGTTTCCACTTTAAGTATCAGATGTTTCTCCTTCACACACATACGGAACCTTTTGACTGAATCTTGGCAAATTGATGAAAGACACATGTGCATTCTAGAACAAGTGCTATTCATTAGTATTTGATCCTTTCCCCAACTTCACACTCAGAAGAGAAAACGTATGACATTTCTTTCATTCCATTTCTATTCAGACTAGGAATACAAGTTTCTCTAAGGGCTTCAAATTCAATCAGAAGCCCAAAACTTTTTCTCAGGGAAGTAATAGAATGAACGAATACTTGCTAACAATATATAATGTCTGTTTTTTCACAGGCTAGATGTACAGACTAGATGGTAAAATATAATCATGTGATAGCCTACAAATTGGAGTTTACATTATAAAGAAATAATTCATTTTTCTAATGATTAGATTCATTGCAGAAATTTATTTATTTTTAAGGCAGATTCTTGCTCCGTCACCCAGGTTGGAGTGCCGTGGCACAATCTTGTCTTACTGCAACCTCCACCTCCTGGGTTCAAGTGATTCCCCTGCCTCAGCGTCCTAAGTAGTGGAGACCACAGGTGCGTGCCACCATACTCAGCTAATTTTGTATTTTTAGGAGAGACCAGGTCTCACCATGTTGGCCAGGCTGGTCTTGTATTCCTGGCCTCTAGTGATCCACCCACCTCAGCTTCCCAAAGTGCTGGGATTGTAGGCTCGAGCCACCGTGCCTGGTTCATCACAGACATTTAGTATTTCAATCATCAATTCTTCATATCTTCCTAAACTTAAATGAAGACAGCACCTTCTTACCAGAGCCCAGCAGAGCACACATTTCAAAGGGGACAAATTTAAACACAAGAGCATTTTTGGGACAAATTTAAACCAACTTCTCAAATTCAGTTTGGAAATAACACTCAAAGATAGTTGGGAAGTACAACTGAAATTTTGAAATTCTCTTGCTGACTGCACATTCTTTACAGAAGTCAGGCTAGCAAGGAGTTGGACTGGGGAGTGATCTTGAAGGGTGACCAATCAGTAGTCAGAAAACTGAAGCAGTGGCTAAAATAGAAACACTAGCGAGTTTATTTTAAATGAAGATACATAGTTCTAAATCAGGAGTGTATTTTCTTTTTCTTAAATAAATCTCATGAATATTTGAAGTTTACAACATGATGTTATGGGATACATAATAGGTGGTAAAATGGTTACTATAGTGATGCAAATTATCATACTTACCATCTGACACAGTTGCGTGTGTTTGTGTGACAGAGACAAGGGCAGTTACAATCTACTTATTTAACAAAAATCTCTAATACAATTTTATTAACTACAGTCCCCATGCTATGTGTTACATCTCTAGATGTGTTTATCTTACATATCTGCTACTTTGTATCACTTGAGTTACATCTCCCCACCCCCCCAACCCCATTGTAACCATTGTTTTATCTTCTATCTCTGTAAATTTGACCTTTCTTTTTCAGATTCCACATATAAGTGGGATCATGCAATATTTTTCTTTCTATGTCTGGTTTATTTCACTTAGTATAATGTCCTCTAGGTCCACCCATATTATGGCAAACGGCGGGGTCTCCTTCTGAAAGGCTAAACAATATTCCATTGTATGTGTATCATTACCACATTTTCTTTACCCATTCATCCTTTGATGGGCATTTAAGTTGTTTCCATATCTTGGCTATTATGATAAAGATGCAATGAACATGGGAGTACAGATATATTTACAAGGTGGTGATTTCATCTACTTTGGGTTGGGTGTATACCCAGAAGAAAAACTGCTGAGTTGCATGGTAGTTCTATTTTTAATTTCTTTAGGAACTTCCATACTGTTTTATAATGGGTCTACCAATCTACATTCCCACCAAAAGTGTGCTAAAGTTTCCTTTTCTAGGAGTGTATTTTCTAGTAGGTTTTTCTGGTTATCTAATTTCAGTGTTTCTGCTCTTCTGCATAAACAACAAATGCTCACAATAAGAGAGGTTGTGATATTTGAAAAAAAAAAAATCTACCCATACTATTTCTACATCATTAGCCCCTCTAGCGAACCACTGGGAAGGTCTCTTGATGCCTGAGGAGTCCATTTCTTGGTGAAAATCTAAACAACGCAGACCAGATTCTTAGAAAAGCTCCATGAATGGATTAAACCTCCACGGAAGAGACTCCGCTCAACTCCAAGTCTAGGTCATTGGTCCGCTAAATAGCGTTTAAGTCTCCTACAGGATAAAATCCAAGGAAAGTGTGCTGGGACCATGTTCCCTTGAGCCCTATCTCTGCAGAGATTGGGGTTCAGCACTGCCCACACTCTAGTTCCAGACTTCTTCTTCAGCCCATCTACACACACAGCCTCAAGATGTGCTGAACTATATCAAGTTCCCAATGCGCTATGCTCTCTCTCATTTGCCCTTTTCCTGCCTAGAACATTCCTTTCCCATTTCTCTACTTGACTATCTCTCTCTCTCTCTTTTTATTTTATTTATTTATTTATTTATTTATTTATTTATTTTTGAGACAGGGTCTTACTCTGTCACCCAGGTTGGAGTGCAGTGGTGTGATCTCAGCTCAGTGCAACCTCCACCTCCTGGGTTCAAGCAATTCTCATGTCTTAGCCTCCTGAGTAGCTGTGATTACAGGTGCTTGCCATGACAACCAGGTAATTTTTGTATTTTTAGTAGAGAAGAGTTTTTGCCATGTTGGCCAGGCTAGTCTCGAACTCCTGACCTCAAGTAAACTGCTTGTCTTGGCCTCCCAAAGTGCTGGAATTACAGGCATAAGTTACCATGCCTGGCCTTTACTTGGCTATTTCTAACCCTATGCAATACTCCACAATGTTTTCCTGAGCGCAATGGTTTTACGCAACTGGTTCACCCACCAGAATGTGAGTTCTCTGAAAACAGTAACTGTTTATTGTATTTTTGTGTTCCCAGTATCTCATACATACGAGATACAAGATAAATGTTTGGTGACTGAGCAGATGGAGTCATGGGTACCAGTAAAACACCAGGGCAATTGGCTGCACAATTGGTGCACTGCCCTCTTGAAAATGCTATGGACAATAAACTGAGAGTTCCAGAATGTACTGAGGCATCTCTTGCAGCTCTTGAATACATATTACATGGGATGAAATGCTGGAAGTACAGCCTGGCGAGGGTGGGTTAAACTGCTACAAAATTCGAAACTCACTTTCAGTCAGTTAAGGCAGGACTAGGGCATCCCCACAGGATTCTCTCACAGCAAAATGGGAAAGGTCATGAGGTTGGAAAGCTGAAAATGTCTATTTTGAAAAGTGCATCTGTTTTTCATTCCCCATCACACTCCCATATCCTTTTATGTTTTCCGGAGGAAAACAGAAACACATAGCATACCTGAAGCAAAACTGAACACAAGTTCAAATCGAGGCAGGTAAACACCAGGTGACATTGCAAGCACACGCCAGTATTTGCGATACCAGAAAACTGCATGTCAAGGAAAACCAAAGAAACACAAAGTAATACCGGAAAGCAGATACACATTGCAGGCAATGAAATAGAGGCAAACACAAAGATCAAAGGAAACCTCCCAGTGAAATAAGCTGAAATCATCAGGATCCTTTCCACTAAAGGAGCTGTGTGTCAAATAAAATATAAGTTAAGCGAATCTAATACCAAAAGGCAGTGAAGATAATTTCAAGTAATACTATTCATGAATCAAAACAAAATTGGGTAAAGGTTAAATAAAAACCTCTGTTCTTAAATCAAAGTAACACAGTAGAGATGTAAAATGAAAAACCTTTGGTAACTTAATACATTGGGAAGTAGACTGAAAAGTAAAGAAAGTCCAAAATAATCATATAAGAAAAGAAAATACTGAACAAAGTAAGATGGGAAAATACCATGGGAAACAGATAACCAAAATGATGACAAAAACTGAAAGAAGAAGGCTCACATATTAATGCCCATGAAAACCAAATGTGAATGGTGAAAACCTTGTACTTTTGCCTTAACGAAATGAGTTGATTGTTCAACCCTTTGTCCTAACAATCAGAACTTCCTGTAACTCGAAAGAAGGAACAAAACCTGTGACTCTCATAACTGCCCAACTACTTAATTCATAAAGTAAAACAGACCCCTTTCAGAACATAAACACAATCTTACACATAGAAAGAAGAGAAAGAAAAAAGTTTATTTAGGCCACTTAGCTGAGGAAATATAAAATATCTGCTTCTTGTTCTGCGCCATTCTTACCACAGATGCAAAATTTAAGCCTAATAAGGTTAAATGACCTCTTTGATAACCCAGACCAAGTCGTGAGAGCATTGGGACTTAAGTCCAATGTCTCGTCCTCCAGTTCAGGGTTCCGGCCACCACAGGACACCACTGCCACACACCCCACTCCGACCGCAGAGAGACAACCAAATATTAAAGGACATTTTTCTGGGACATAACACATTTTATCATGTAAATTACAGCTAGACAGGAGGAATAAATTCTAGTGTTCTATAGCACTGTAGGATGACTATAGTTAACAAGAATATATTATGTAGTTTCAAATAGCTAGAAGAAGGATGCTTAATGTTCCCAATACAAAGAAATGATAAATGTTCAAGATGATGAATATGCTAATTACCACATTCTGATTACTATATGGTGTATATATCAAAACATTCCTTGGAACTTCATGCATATGTACAATATTATTTATCCATTGAAACATTAAAAAAGAAAAATCAATCCTTAAAATAATCCCTTATAGCAGTGGTATTGGGAAGATGATCTTGAACCAAAATATTTTAACTACATTTTGTTTTTAAAAGTAAATAAAATAAATTCAAAAGAATCAACAACATCCAGAAGAAAAATAGCATTTCTAAATATTTATAAACATTTCCTTTCTTCATCTTACCCCTAACTAGTATTGTTATAAAATTCTTTTCAATTTCTAGGATAGAATTTAAACAAATGCATATGATGGACTGTTACTGTTAAAAGCACTAACAATTTTCATCGCTCCACTTTTTATAGAGTCAGTCAGCACCTTCTCACCAGAGCCCAGCAGAGGACACATTTCAAAGGGGACCCTAAATTTCAAAGCCACTGAGAAATCATGGAAACTTCTTTCCTTCTGTACCAGGAAAAAAAAAAAAAATACTGAGAATGCTTCCACTTCAGAGTATTTTTTCAGCTATGCTTTAATGCCATCGAAACATATCAAAACATCACCAAAAATGTAAGAATCTTCTTGAAAGCCTTCCCAAAGAGAATTTTATTTTATAAAAATAATTATACTTACATATATTTATGCATGTGGTCCTCATTTTTAAAATATTCATTTGGCCATTTTATCCCCTCTCCAAATAGTTGCTGAATGCTTATTCTAAGAGCCAGAGATAGAACAGTCAACAAAACAGCTAATATCTCTGATCTTGCTGGGCTTGCAGACTAAGCCAAATAAATAAATCAATATATAATATCTGAAGTGGTACCAGGTGCTATGAAGGAAAAAATGCAGAGAAAAAAGACGGTCAGGAAAGGGGTGCTCTTTTTTCTCTAGTAGTTAGAGAGGGAGTCACCTGAGCATTGGACATTCAATCCAAAATATGTACTCATTAGAGCACTTCAAGCAGTAGCCCAAACAATTCCATACAAAGTTCCCCTAGCAATCATCCTCCTGTTAGTTCTCTTGATAAGTGGATCATTTGCTTTATCAACCCTCATCACCATACAAGGGTTCACATGACTAACCCTACCATTATGGCCTCTAGCTGTAAGATGATTTATTTCAACATTAGCAGAAACTAACCGAGCACCGTTCCACTTAAGAGAGGGTGAATCAGAATTAGTCTTGGGCTCCAATGTTGAATATGCTGCAGGCCCACTGAAACATAAAGAAAAATGGCACTTAGCTAAGCAAATATCTGGGGTGGCAGGAGTAATCCAGGATGGGGTAACAGTGTGTGCAAAGCCCTGGGGGAAGCATTCTTGGAAAGTTTGAGTAAAGCAAAGGAACCGGAAATGGTGAGAGTGGATAGATGTACTCAGAATGGCAGAAAATTAGTTCAGAGCAGTGGCCAGGGCCCAAGATCGGACATGGGTCTTGTACACAATGATGAAAATTTGGGTTATATTCAGAATAAAATAGTAGAAGAGTGACGTGATGTCACCAGGGCTCCAAGAAGATCATTCCAGATGCCAGGTGGAGAACAGATTAGAGCAGGGCGTGGGTGGAAGATGGTGTGGCCAGAGCAGAAGCAGACAAACCAGTCAGGAGGCAACTATGATTGTCCAAATGAGAGATGACAGTGGCTGACACAAGGGTAGCAACAATGGAGGTGGGGCCAAGCACTCAGATTCTGGATATTTTTGTCATGGTCCAGCTGACAAGATTTGCCAATGAACTGGATGTGGGGTGTGAGTGGAAGACAAGAGTCAGGGGTGACTCCAAAGGGTTTGACTTCAGTAGCTGGAAAGCTGCAGTTGACACTTAGCAAACTGGGAAGCTCAAAAAGGAGATTTCTGCAGGGAAGGGGGAAGCAGAGAGGCGGTATTGAACTTAAAAGGTTTGATGTATGTCACTAATCATTTGAATACAGACATCAGGTACCAACTGGTAGAATGTGCTTTGCTTCACTTAAATTAAATTAGCATATTCCGACGTATCCTAAAATCTTTTCAAATTCATACGGCTCTTTTGTGGGCATACTGTCACTTGTGTTTATGTTACACAACTTATTGGTACATCATCACTTTTGCTTCATACCTCAGTATCTATTTTTTAAAATAGGAAATGTCCCTAAAGACAGAGCATCTTGGCCTCAAAACAGGGGACTGAGAACAACAGAAATTTATAAATGACTCCAAAGAGTCAACCTTTTGGCCAGGCACAGTGGCTCACGTCTATAATCCCGGCATTTTGGGAGGCTGAGGCAAGTGGGTCACTTGAGGTCAGGAGTTCAAGACCAACCTGGTCAACACGGCGAAACCCCCTCTCTACTTAAAATACAAAAGTTAGCCAAGTGTGGTGGCATGCACCTGCATTCCCAGCTACTCAGGAGGCTGAGGCAGGAGAATCACTTGAACCTGGAAGGCAGAGGTTGCAGTGAGCCCAGACCGCGTTACTGCACTCCAGCCTGAGTGACACAGTGAGACTCTGTCTAAAAAAAAAAAAAAAAAAAAAAAGAGTCAACGTTTTCTTACAAGGCATTATTTGAGTCACTGAGTCATCGCTGCTGTCCAAAATCTCCCCACATCTTTGAAGGAGTATGAAATTCCCCCTTTTAAAAAAATATGATTATAAGTGTGTTACTCTTACTCAAATTCTAGTATAAATGCAAGAATATTTGCCTATACCTTCTTCCAATGAGACATTTTCTCATTCATTTTGGCTTAGGATAGGGTCCTCCTGCTAGAAATAATTAGAAAAGAGAAGGAATGTGGGCTCGAGAAGAAAAAGAGGTGATTAACAGCAGCAGGTTTTTACAGCCTTGGAGAAGAGAATGAAAAGAGATAAGTGAGGTGGGTGTGGTCTGCTGCTGCAGAAGGAGTAGAGGCATCCAAGCAGAGGGCCTCTGAATTCCTGATCTCTACACAGATCCATTCAGGACCTAAATCATAGACTTGGATGATGATTTCCAAACTGACCTCCAGTGCGGCCTCCTCTTCTAAACTCTAACTGTGTATGTGATGCTTCCATTTGAACATCTCAATGTTTTGTCCTATCCAATGCATGCTTCTATCCAATCAGATATTGCATGCTCTGTCCTATCAGAAACATTTTTCTCTCAAAGCCCCACAGCCTCATTAACGTCCATCAGCATTGACATCTCTACTCAAACATCCCCTCCCCAAGGAAGGCTCCCCTGACATCAAGGCCAGATGCAGCTGCCCTGTTATTGTAGCCCTTATTCCTCCTCCTCACAGGCCTGATTCTGCTCATCATTATGTATTACTTGTGTAAGTGTCTGCTAAATGTTAAGGTCCCCCCACCAGCCTCTAAGCCACTTACAGCGGATGTATGTTTCTTTTGCTCACTGCTGTGTGCACTGCCAGATCTAAGCTCCTGGCCGGTGTACAAACAGCACTCAGTAAACATTTGGTGACTAAATGAATGAATGATGTGCTGGGGAGACAGACGTGAAGTAAAGGGTCATTCATGAAACAAAGACTCTCTGGTACGTTGCCTTTGGGAGAGATATTAATTCCACTATGCTGAACTGAGTAACACTAAATAAGGTTGATCAACATTAGTTCTTGTATTTGCTTTGGGTTTTATTTATCTCTTTAAATATCAATATTATTTTGCATTTACAGAACCAGGAAGGACACTGAGGGGAAAAATCAGTGACCCCATGTCCAAAAAAAAGTAATCAGAGGTTGGGCATGGTGGCTCACACCTGTAATCCCAGCACTTGGGAGGCCGAGGCGGGCGGATCACTTGAGGTCAGGAGTTCCAGACCAGCATGGACAACATTGTGAAACCCCCGTCTCTATAAAAAATACAAAAGTTAGCTAGGTGTGGTAGCACACACCTGTAGACCCATCTACTCGGGAGACTGAGACACAAGAATCACTTGAACCCAGGAGGTGAAGGTTGCAGTGAGCTGAGATTGTACCACTGCACTCCAGCCTGGGCAACAGAGCAAGACTGTATCAAAAAAGTAATCAGGAAGTTACTGAACCCTTCTTTAGCAATTCAGACAGACACAAAAAGGGGAGATCTTCTCATGTATATTTTACCTACAATAAAACAACTAGTTTATAATTATTTCATTAGCTACGCAGAAAGGAGACCTTTAGTAAATTTGTACCAAAGTAAAGCTAGTCCAGATTTATAATTCAAGATGTATAGAATATAATAAATGTCATTCCCATTAGTGTTTCATTGTAATGAGTGCAAAAAAACAATTATAGAGTTACAAAATCTTTCACAGCTTCATCATTGCCTCAGTCGCACCACCAAGGTTTTAAGTTGCTCAATCTCAAAATGTCCTGCCTTTGAGATTTCAACAATATGACCTTTGAGTTGAAAGGGAAATTCGGTATTGTTTTTGTTCTCATATGCTTCAGTCCTTTCCCCCTCCTTGCTGTACTAAAATATAACTGCAATGAGGTGAGGAAACATTTTAGTCTTAACCTTTAAAAACAGCTTTATAAGTAAAATTAGTTTAACATCCTAAAAAAATTCGTTGAAGTTCTAGGCTTAATCCATCAGCCTGGATGCAGAAACAGAAGATACAGGAAAAGAGTAGGTATATAAAATGGAGAGAAGATGATTAACAATCAATAGTGTTTCTCATTAAAAAACAAAACAAAACAAAACAAAACCCTCTCATCTCCCAAGTATTATGCCCAATTTCTTTTGGCAAGATCTAACTCTGTCTGCAAGTTTACATTAATATTTAAACATATACACATTCATTGTAACCTCTTAGGCACCCCAATATTACTGTAAGATTGATTTTTTTTCTTAATGGAAATCAGATACAAACTATGCAGAACTCAAGTTTCTGCTTTGACTGTGTAGTGTATATATTTATCACATACAACTCCTGTGAAACAGACTCAAGTAGCAAATCTCAAGACCCTTTTGTCATTACAAATCCATTGCTGTGATAATAGCGAAGTAAGACAGCGGGAAAAAAAACATGCAAAAATGCAAATTAGTAGGGTTTTTTCTTTAAAAAAACAAAAGGACTATTAACTTTCTGAATTTAATTTTAAATTCTCAAACACAGCCAGGCTAGATGTTCATGCAAAGGTGAAAAGAATGTTAAAGACACTCTTGTGACACACTTAAAAAACGAATCGATCTTCTTTGTAAGCGGTGGATGTTTGATACCTCCTTCATCAGACGGTCTTGTTACCTCACTGAAGCATGAAAAGCTAGGGTAAATCTCTGAGATTTCTGACCTGTCGTCTCCGAGACCTGTACCGAAAGTACTGCTGGAATGGGATCGAGACCAATGTCGCCTACAGTGACTCGCCTTTTCTATATTGGAAGGAAAATATTTACACGTGTGATTAAGTGACTCGAAAAACAAAATCAACAAAAAAATTACTTAAAAGCTTAACAGAGAAGAAAAACAATCTCTTAGTAAAGAATAACTCAAAATCTCAGCTCTAGGCACCTATTCCCAAACTTCAGCATGCATTGCATCAACTACATGAGGGACTTAACCGTCATTTTATGCTTCTTTAAGTCTCAATTTTAAAGGACAGGTAAGGGATAGGAAATTGATAAGGATTAAGAAACACTGGTAAACTAATAAATTTTTGTTAATCGTAAAGCCTGGTTTTAAAAATTCCTTTAAACTGTCACCAGGTATATAGTATTTGTTGCCTTTTCTTTATTTTTAGAAAATCAAGTGACACTGTTTGGCTAACTATATGAATGAAATTGACTATAAAAGTACTAGAATTCCTACTTTACCTCGGGTATTCAATTCTATTCACATCAACAATTAAATATAGAGTAGAAATCAGGGTTTAGAGCAAGATCTAAATCACATAGCTATCTATTGTTTAACATAACTGTATAACTGTCAGAGAAAATTTGAAATGTCAAATCAAGCTATCATTCATACCCCAACTATTCATTTTTTTGCCTTTAATTATGAACTTGCAATCTAAGTTAAAAGCTAACTATGCTTCCTATGTAAACTATTCATTTTATATTACATAAAATGTCAAAGAAAATTTTAAAGATACTTGAAAATTTCTTTTAAGACATTTCTGATGCCCTATAGAAAACCTTTCTACTGTTCTATATATCATTCCTTAAACCTACCTTTAAAAAATTATAACAATGTATTTCATGAAACAAATCTCCTTTTGTCTCAGCAGTTTGATGAAATCCAAATAACTGTATTTGTAAACCCAGAAATTCTATAAAAGCGTTCTTACTAATAAAAAGCTTATTTAAATGAATCTAGGACAGACTAATTAAGATATATCAAAAAGTCTTTTTGTAAGCTTTCTTTTCGTAAATGATTAATTGTATTTAAAAGTAGCATAGTATTTTTTTGGTTTGCCAAATTCTCAGCTTTAAAATTTACATTACACAGTATAATGAACCTCTACAGTTCACAGTGGTTTCAATGTTGGGACAAAACCAAAAGTGAGCAATACCAGACAGCATATGTAGGCTTCTAGACTGAATATTGTCTTCCAGGGGATCGAGGTCGAAGACGGAGCCAGGATCTGTGCGCCAAACTTTGAGGTCTTTTGTCAAAAGGAAGAAATCAACATTCATCAAAAAGGAATAAAAAAAAAAAAAAAAAAAAAAGCCAGTCCCCAAAAGAGTCAAGACAAAGTCTGCAAAGGAGTAGATATAAAAAGCAAACATGTAATAGACAAACTCACAGTGCTGCTGACTTCAGAAGAGGATGAAAAAATACTTGCTTTCACAAGCATCTGTCAAGAAATCTTTGTAATCAGATTGAAGCGGCCTGCTCTATCCACTGAGCTGCCCTGCCAGACCTTGCTGAAGTACCTGTGACCCGTCACAGGTACACAGGAGCACATGGGGCAGCTATATGCATCCCCCACAGCACCCCCAAATCCCCAATCGCTCTTGCTCTCCACAGGCTGAAACAAGCAAAATGTTTGATTATAGCTTCTGATTCAGGACATGTGAGTAATTCATAGGAAACAATTGAGAAGTTTATGTTTAAAAAACAAAACAAAACAGAAAAACTTCCCTTCCTATAACAGAAATAAATATTTAAAATGTGGAGTGGTGGCAAGTCTAGTTTTCATTCTGAGTCTGCGAGTGCAAGCTAAGTGTATCTAATAAGATACACTTATTTAAAAAGTGTTATAAGCAAGGCACACAGCAAGGAAATACGATGAATGAAAAAAGAAATAATATCAGCTTCCTGCTGTCAATGGACCCCTGCTATAGTCAGTGATCAGACTGTGCAAACCACTTTGTTCTCCTCGTATTTCAATAACTTCTGAATTCATCAGTCTCTCCAACAAAAGGGCATCAGATTCTAAAATAAGCTGTTTACTTACAGCTGTACCAACAACTGGAAAATAAAAACCTAGTTACAGACATATGGCAGAAATGGAGCTACAGCAAAAACAATTAATTTGTAAAATGGAACTGGAAATTTGCTTGTCCGTTTTTAATTAATATTATGTAGTGCTGACCATATGCCAGGCACTATTCTCATTTGACACCTAATTAATTTAAGTTTCATACATACCATCCTCATTTTGTAGATGAGGAAACTGAGGCACAGAGAAATTGAGTAGCTTGGCCAAGTTTACACAACTCGTGAGAAGTAGCAGAGCCTCCAACAAAAATAGAAGCAGCACAAATTGGCTTAACCTGAATTCCTCAGAAAATCTCTAAACGTGTATTTTCATGCCTGATACAGAAGATGGCTCATTGGAAAGTTTAATGTTGGCCAATTATGGAAATCTCAATGGAAAACAGTTCTTCCCAAGAAGAATAAATAAACTGACTTCCGGATTGCCAAGTAAGTAAATAACTTAGAGTTACACATCTTATATTTTATAAAACAATCATAATTTCAACCTCAATGGTTTTGAGTACTGAATTCTGAAAGCCCACGGTCTAGACATTTTCATGGTTTTTAGCAACAACCTCACCATCATTCCTGACCTCTGATGTGTGCAGGGCCTGGGAGTAAGCTGTACAGACTTGAGCAGTTCCACCCTAAGTGAGATAAATCAGAACCCCAGCACTATCCCTTAAGATAGTTCCATCCGCTTAGCACAAAGCAATGAAACTCTAATTTGGTGTCACATTTAATGAAAACATCACAACCCATCCATCCAACTTAATGTGATCCTTTTAAGTAATCAACTCTGGCAGATCAGCAAAGCTATCAATTGCCTACAAACACGTTTGGAATCCTTCTTCGGAAAATACTTTCAGAGTCACTTTAGTATAATCATCGAAGTTACTTAGTGCTCTGACTTTACTACACTGGTTTACCCTGTCAAATTTACACTTTCCCCACATAACTTACCTCTATGGCCTTTCACTAGTACCAAAAAACAAGCTCCTACTTTTGAAGATAAAGAAAACACTGATATTACTGAGAGGCATATACCAAAAATATTCTTTAAGTTGTATAACTGTACTACATAATTCAGAGGTTAACTGCTCTGAAGGAGACAATAGTTTTGAAATGTTCACACAGATTGAAAAATCAATAACCATCCTTCCTAGCCCTGCCTTATACTTCAGTATGCTCTTTTCTGGTATCTCAGCCACCATTCAACAAATATCCTTCTAGGATTTCCCTTGACTCTAAGAAACAGAGAGCAGGAATAAAAGTTTGCTCTCTTAATTGCAAGACTTTCAGATGGCTCTCAACTACTCCAGTCCAGAAATAGTATTTTTACTATTTATAGATCAGTATTTATATTTACTTATCCATAGCGCTATTACTACTATGGAATACCATCAGAACACCCCTGGCATGTCTGTTTGTGATCAAAGGACCTAAATGCAATATGGTTATTTCTGCCACTCATGCACATGATGTCAACAGAACAACACATTGACCAAGCACATGGGCTGAAGAAAAACAAAATAATTGTTCAACCATTGTGATCACTCGTATCTCTGCTTCTTTGCTTAACAAGGAGGAACATTCTTAACACTAGCAAGGTATTAAAGACAGAGCTTCCAATAATAGAAAAGACTTGAGATGATACCAGGTGAAAGCCAGAAATCCCATTACACATAGTACAAAAATACTACTTTACCTGCGGTCCGTTTTAAATTGGTACCACACCCAACATGTAATGAGGAGTCAGATGACTAAAGAGGGTAGTTCTGAAGCTAGAGCAAACACGATCTTTTCGACCACACACACCTGCCGAGAAAGGCCATCAGCTTACCAACAATGATTCCAGGTCTCCTGTCCATCTCCACGATGTGAGGGTGGACCCCTTTATAGGCAGCATCGCTGACCACCTGGGTGTTCTTCCTCACTCTCTCTGTCACCGGATCGTCCACGACAGGAGTAAAGCCTCTCCCCTTTGTTTTTTCAAAATCTTCATGGTATTTTACCTGAAAAAGGAAAAATCAACATACTGAATTTTGCTGATAGGTACCTCTTTCACAACATTTTGATTAAAGGACAGGTGTACACTGCACTGACTGCATGCAGATTGTCTACACATATGTATCTTTTCCAAATATTCCAAAACTAAAGTCTGGAACTTCAGTTTCTTAGCATCAGAAACCAAGTGCTGATATTTTCACAAAGCTTTTCATCATTATAGCTCATATCTATTTTAAATTATATGTAAAACTATATCTATTATTAGTGAGAGGTTGTAAAAAATACATAATCTCAAATCTTGGTTACTTCCTAAAATATACTAATTTAAGTATAAATTAAATTTCCTATCTCTTAACCTTCAATATCCAATAAAGTGATATCTATCTCCAGGCAATCATTCATGAAAATGGCATTATTTAAAATTAGTTTAAAATTTTATAGGTAACGATATATACCATTTTTAATATAATTACAAAAACTTGTACCTCAAAATACATGTCCTGAAATTAGGTCCAGGAGATAGTTGTATAACTGTAAATTATACTAGAAACCACTGAATTGAACACTTTAATGGGCAAACTTTATGGCAGGTAAATTACATCTGATAACATTTTAAAAACACACATTTTTAAAAACACACTTTCAAAAATACACTTTTTAAAATATTCTTAATGACAGGCAAACAGACCAAATTTTGTCTTAGAATTAATTGGAAAGAAGTCTACACGAATGTCTTTCACACCATGAGTTTATAGTAGTCACGTTAGAAATAAAGACACACCAGAAAAAGTCACTGAGAAAAATCATTTTATTAAACTAAATATTTCCATTACATTTCAGTGTGATTAGAAATGCCCCTCCCCTAAAAGACAAGCCAGCCACGTTTCCATGCTTTGTTAGTTATCAGATTAATAGTGAAGTAATGCCATCCGTGCACTGGACCCGGCCATTCCTTAGCATGTTTTAAGAATGATTTGGTTGAACCCTACCATTGAAATATGATTTTGTGCTTCTTTAACATGTCTCATAGCAGGTGTATCTAAAATCAGACTTGGTCTACCTTTCATCTGTTTACGGTCCTGGGTATATTTTACCTGCAAAGTAAACAGCAGACATAAGACAATGATAAGAAAACACATGACATCACTTTTTTAAGCTTTACGAATGAGTGAAACCATATGCAACATACATGAAATTATTTTCCAGATAACTTTTTCAGTGAATTAAATTTTGTTCTAGAATAGCAACCTAAAATTTTCAAAGATCTCCTCCACTGCCTACTGCAAAATGACCTAAATCTATCAACTGAAAACAAATGTGTGAATGACCAATAGTAACTAACTATCTAGTCTGTAAATCTGGCAGGCCCGGTGGCTCATGCCTGTAATCACAGCACCTTGGAAAGCTAAGGTGGGAGGATTACTTGAGGCCTGGGGTTTGAGACCAGGCTGGACAACATAGTGAGACCCCACCCCTGCCCCCGCCCATCTCTATAGGTAAAAATTAAAAAAAAAAAAATTAGCTGGGCATGTGCCTGTAGTTCCAGCTATGTGACAGGTTAAGACATGACAGCTACTTGAGCCCAGGAATTCAAAGCTGCAATGAGCTATGATTGTGCTACTGCACTCCAGCCTGGGCAACAGAGACTGTGTCTCAAACACACACACACACACACACACACAAACTGGTTACCATATTTAAGTTAAACAGAGAAAATCCAAAACTATTAAATAGAACCCAAAGTTATTTTGTTTCTGAATTTCCCCATTTTCTACCATAAGAGTGTTGAAAAATGCATACAACCTACTCTCTATTTCTTTTTATTTTTTTTTCTGCTTAGGTAATAAGAAACAATGAGGAACAAATCTAGTTGTTCTTCTAAGCAGCCACAACTTAAAGGTAATTTATGTGGACAGAAATCAAGTGGACAGAAATGCTACTAGGAAGCTGTAAATTGCAAAGCCTAAACGCTGATTCTCAGGCAAACAGCTATTTAGGGTGTGCTAAGAAAAGGGCCGGTGTTCTTGACAGCTGCCCATCAGAACACTGCCATTGATGAAACTGATTAGGTGTAAGATTTGGATACTGCTTATTGTGGACCTGAGGGCATTATGGACAATTTGGAATTGAAGCCCTGATCTTCACTACGAGGAAGCACAATATTCAAATAAGATACTAATGTGCACCACTGGACTTTGGTGAGCAACTGAATTCCACATTAATTGTATTTAAGGATTATTTTCTGTAAGTCTTTAGTGGGAGTAATGATTCATCTCCTATTTTGTTTTGCAGACAGCATTTAACAATCCATGTTCAATGAAATATTTCAGTAAAATGACAGTTATTTAATGCACACATCAAAGGCTTTATCACTTTCAAAGACATGGCTAAAACAGCATGAATCGTTGTTTAAATGAATATAATTATAAAGTAAGCTTTGAACGTAACTGTTGGTCACATCTGGAAATAAAGAGTTGCAAGATAATGTAAATGTTTGCAGTGGCAGCTTTTGGAAGTCATCTGAAATAACACGTGTACTTATTGGATGTATCACAAATGTTTCTTGAAAATAAGGTTTATTTTCACAAGCAAAAGAGGACCACAAGTAAATAATAAAAGACATTCTTTGTGATAGTCTAAAATGAAGAAAACCACTTGCCGAGCTAATATTTTCTTGATTCTTCTTCACTCTTTCCATTTCAGGAGTTACACTTAAAGCAGTAGCTCTTCCCAGATGACCTTTGTAATAAATCTATCATTTCAGAGAACAAAAAATAGAATACTATGAATCAATTCAACTAAGAGGCTTATTTATTTATTTAAGACAGGGTCTTGCTCTGTCACCCAGGCTGAAATGCAGTGGTACAATCTCTGCTCACCACGGCCTCGACCTCCCAGGCTCAGGCAATCCTCCCACCTCAGCCTCCCAGGTAGCCAGGATTACAGGCATGTGCCACCATGCCTGGCTAATTTTTGTATTTTTGTAGAGATTGAGTTTTGCCATGTTGTCCAAGCTGATCTGAAACTCCTGGGCTCAAGTGATCCACCCACCTCAGCCTCTCAAAGTGCTGGGACGACAATCCTGAGCCACCGTGCCTGGCTCATAGTATTTATTTTAATGAGTTAGCCAAGGAAGTTTTGTAGGAAACTACAAAAAGTATTTTCAGAGGTTGAGTTGTATTTAAAATGCTGGCATCTTAAATCAATCTATTTCATTTCATCCCAGAAGAGAGTACATGTGTCCAAATCACTGTGAATGTACTCAAATACATAGGCATACCATCCGTAAAGTTGTAATAAATATTTAATCACAAAAGGAAACGAGAACAAATGTCTTCATGGATATTACTTAAAGGTAGTCACCATAGACTGGTACTATATGGTAGTGGTTTCTTAGGAATTAACTGTGGCAGAATTTTTGTAAAGATGTGTTTAAATAGGTGACTGTGGGCATCCTTAAAAAACCCAGCATGCTTCTCACTGGTCCATTCCTTGTCTCAATAACCATGTTCCTTTTTGAGAGTAATGGAGTCACATCAAGCGTGACTCTAAATATATGGGGGAAAGATGAGCGTCTACTTCTCTAAAATATAGTTGTTGGGAAAAGTATCAATCACCTGCCTTTGCATTATAAACTGGTTAAATGACTTTAAAGGTGTGAAGAATAAAAGATTTCTTTGAACGTAATAGATTTCCAAGTTTCCTCTTCCAAAGAACCCAATCTATATGTTAATGACTTTAAAAGAGGACTTTCTTCTTGAACTGCATCCGTGAATTATTTCAACAACAGGGAATTGGAGCAGGCCACAAGTTGGTGTCCAGGTAAAAACTGCCAGCCCCTTA
Source organism: Theropithecus gelada (assembly GCF_003255815.1). Lineage (NCBI taxonomy): Eukaryota > Metazoa > Chordata > Mammalia > Primates > Cercopithecidae > Theropithecus > Theropithecus gelada. The sequence continues at coordinate 29,007,584 of NC_037677.1, read as the reverse complement.
TTAAGTGCCCCCAAAACGATCCTGCCCCACATAACCTATTCAGCCATGCACACATTATCATTTCTTCCTAGACATTGCCCAAAAACGGAGCCATAATTGTGAGGAGTGGAAAGTGGGGCTCGGAGGGGAAGCACAAGAACAGGAACACGTGCAGGTAGAAAAGGGAGGGAAAATGTTTGTAGGGCCAGGATGCCAGAAGCTACAACTGTGGGCCTTGAGGGGACCAGAGCACCCATCAGCTAGATGGCAAGATAGAAGGGATACACAACAACCTGTCAAAAAAAAAGTCACCCTGGCCTGGTGGCACACACCTATAATCCCAGCACTTTGGGAGGCCAAGGCGGGCGGATGGCATGAGCTAAGGAGTTTAAGACCAGCCCAAACCCCGTCTCTACAAAAAATACAAAAATTAGCCAGGTGTGGCAGCATGTGCCTGTAGTCCCAGCTACTTGGGAGGCTGAGGTGGGAGGATCACTTGAACCCAGAAGGCAAAGGTTGCAGTGAGTCAAGATTGTGCCACTGCACTCCAGCCTGGGTGACAGAGCAAGACCCTGTCTCAAAAAAACAAAAAGAAAAAAGTCATCCTAGTGAGTCACTGGGAGCCCTGAGGTGGGGAACACCTGACTGTACCCACAATATCAAAGTCCCTGAAATCTTTCAAATAAGTTGTTAGTAAATGAGAACAGGATATCACTCAAGGTTATGAAAACTCTGTAAATACAATCCCTTCGTTCACACGTGGACAATACATTTGATAGTGTAAGAAAAAAGTTACTAAAATGACCACACATTGCTGATGTTTTTCTGGTTTTCTTTTGCCCTCTTCAGCTCTGGTGGATCAGAAATTGCAGTTCCCCGTTGAAGTTCTCCCTTATATTTTACCTAAAGAGGATAAATAAGAACTTTAACAGATAGCAGAATGGGCTCCACTGAAATATCACAGAGGACGAGGCTCAAAATTAACACCATCTTTTTACACATTTTTTTCCATAGTTGATTACATCAACCTTCACACTTACATATACACCCACATTCCAATGGGTCTGATTTAGCAGGCACAAGTTGTTGGTGGTACTGTTTAAATATGTCTTCAATAAATGCTTTCCTCTTCAATATCAAAATTAACCATAAATTCCACAAATAAAAGTAATGGAATCATAAGGGAACGCGCTTTAAAAGAAACGCCAGAATGAAGTCCTTACAAGAGAACTCTTGTGAAGTCTATTCCCTGTCAGCCTAGAAGGCTTTTTACTGTCTTCTGACCCTGGGGCTTCCCCTTCAATAGAAGCTAAAGCTCTCTGACTCCTACCACCTCCCAGGGATAATATAAGGATAAATAGTGTTGAACCTAATTATCTCAACCCAGGAGAACTTGCTCTTACATTTTAAAGTCTTTCAAAAATATCTGTCTTGGAAAAAGAAGGCTTTTGTTTGTATTGGTGAAAGTTCAACAATATGTTCCAATTTCAGCTCTGCCCTTACTAGCTGGGTGGGGGGCTGGGGAGGAGACCAGCATGTCCTCTGACCTGCCCAAGACTCAGTTTCCCACATCTACCAACCAGAGAAACAAACAGTGCTGACCTCATGGGTTTACATAGAACGTTAGCACAGGGCCCAGCACAGAGTAGAGGTACCTTGTTAACTACTTTTGCCTTATTCACAATAGACTATTGAATGATTGAAAAATATTTTCCATTTATAAGGCTCTTTGACTTGATACTATGTCTTAGAATGCCAGTCAAACCAGGTCTTCTTTTGCCCTGTTCCAATACATACTTTTTTTTTCTTTTCATATTGACATCAGATCCAGTATTCTCCATTAACTGCATTTTTTTTAAGAGATTTACCAACTGAACTATGAGGTCCTTGAGGATAGAAAGTGGGTCTTATCCGTCTTTGTGTCTGGGTGACCAGGACAATGCCCAGTCAATCTGGGTACTTAATGAAGATCTCTTGAATAAGCAAACACAGCTAAGGTACAGCAACACAGTCCCAACTTTTCTGGACACACAGTTCATGCCCTTCAACATGGAAATGTGAAAAGGAACATCCAAAAATGCAGAGGCTGTAAAGCTTTTCCTTTTTAAATTTTTAGATATTTTATTAAATCTGGAGATATGCCCTTTATCATCATCATTATTATTGCAGTTGTTAAACTTTACAGAAGAGTTAATGCTATATGGACATATTCACTTTTTCATATTATAATGATATGATTCATCCATATAATTGCATGTTGCTCAAATTCATTATTTTTTAAAAACTTTTAAGTTCAGGGGTACATGTGCAGGTTTGCTACACAGGTGAACCTGTGTTATAGGAGTTTGTGGTACAGATGACTTCATCATCCCGGCATTAAGCCCAATATTCAAAAGTTACTTTTCCGGATCCTCTGCCACCTCCCACCCTCTCCCCTCCAGCAGGCCCTGGTGTCTGTTATTTCCCTCTGTGTGTCCATGTGTTCTCATCATTAAGCTCTCGTTATTATGCAGTATTTGGTTTTCTGTTCCTGTGTTAGTTTGCTAAGGATAATGGTCTTCCAAAGTGCATATTTTTAAATAAAAATATGTTATGTTTGAGAAAATATAAAAGGAAACAGAAACAACTTGCCGCACTCAGCTGCTCCTGGTTTCGCCTCACTCTCTCCATCTCCGGGGTCATGCTTACTGGAGTGGCTTTGTAGTTTTGCTCTTTATACTGGAGCTGAGAGACAAGGTGCAAGACAGTTTGAGATTATGGGAAATAAATACATCCCAAAACATCGGAACAGATTTTTTTAAATGTCACATGGCTACAGAACATTCATTAATAAAATCATCATCAGGATTTCAAAGTGAAATATGTATTGCTTATAGATTTTATCTTCTTGGCGATGCCAGTCTTTTCCTTGTCAAGTGGTTTTGTTGTTATTTCATTTTTGAGACAAGGTCTTGCTCTGTTGCCCAGGCTGGAGTGCAGTGGCATCATCACAGCTCCCTGCAGCCTCAACCTCCCAAGCTCAAGCGATCCTCCTGACTCGGCCTCCCAAAGTGCTGGGATTACAGGTGTGAGCCACCACACCCAACCCTTATCAAATGTTTTAAATCACACCTTTCGTTGTCTTCCTTCTATTGTATTATTTACTGGTGGCCTCTCTGAATTTGATCTTATCAGTAATAATGAATAATCCCTTCATCAGTAAGAATGAATTCTATGAATTCATTCCTTCATAGCACTAAAGCAACATTTATCAAATTGCCATTTTATATTTAAAAATAATAATTCTACATTCTTATCATTGGGAAGGAGAGTCACAAAATCCTGTACCTGAACTTTAGTGATAGACTATTACTGTATAAAGAAACCTTGAACTTCAAAGTTTCTTCTCTACGCCATTCTAACATTGGAAGCCCCATCTCTGACCTAGCGTTATAGACATTTTCCTGACTTAATGCACACAGGTGTTTTTCTTAGCTGGGGATCTAACTCCATTGTTTGTGGTCAGCTTTCCCAACCATTCCACAACACCCCCCAAAATAAATGAGCAACAGTACAGAAAATCAGAATGGCAGATGAACTTCTGACAGGCAAAAGTAGAGCTGGAGGTTAAGATCTCATTAGAAGAAACTTCACAGGGACAGTTTTAGTGTCTTTTTAGACTTTAAAGTTCATGTTAGGGAATTTTCTTTTACAAGAAATTCCAAGACTTACAGGGCCTGCTGATGAAATAGACTTGAGGTTGGGTGTGATGGCTCATGCCTGTAATTCCAACAGTTTGGAAGGCTGAGGTGGGTGGCTCAACTGAGGTCATGAATTCGAGACCAGCCTGACCAATATGGTGAAACCCCATCTCCACCAAATACATGAAATTAGCCAGGCATGGTGGTTTGCACCTGTAATCCCAGCTACTCGGTAGGCTGAGGCAGGAGAATTGCTTGAACCCAGGAGGTAGAGGTTGCAGTGAACTGAAATCACGCCACCGTACTCTAGCCTGGGTGACAGAGTAAGACTCTAACTCAAAAGCCTATAACGCAAAGAAAATAAAAAAAACGGCCGGGCGCGGTGGCTCAAGCCTGTAATCCCAGCACTTTGGGAGGCCGAGACGGGCGGATCACGAGGTCAGGAGATCGAGACCATCCTGGCTAACACGGTGAAACCCCGTCTCTACTAAAAAATACAAAAAACTAGCCGGGCGAGGCGGCGGGCGCCTGTAGTCCCAGCTACTCGGGAGGCTGAGGCAGGGGAATGGCGTAAACCCGAGAGGCGGAGCTTGCAGTGAGTTGAGATCCAGCCACTGCACTCCAGCCCGGGCGACAGAGCGAGACTCCGTCTCCAAAAAAAAAAAAAAAAAAGAAAAGAAAAGAAAAAGAAATAGACTTGAGATGCACACTCTTAGTAGTGAACATGAAAGTGAAGGGAAGTTGGATAAGTTTAAAAAATAAACGAAAAGGGGTAAGGTTCCTCTGGTCTCTTTCCTCAATATGTAACTGTCTTTGTGCCATAGTATGTAGTTTGAGATGTCAGACAGATTCTTGTGACTGAGTGATTGAGCTGAAGGGAGGAAAGTTTCAGTTTAATCTATATTGATGGCAAGCTCCAAAGAAATCACTCTGGCTAAAGCTCAAAGGGGGAAATCTGAATACTAAATTCACATTATTGACATAGAGAAACTGTTACTGCCAATTTCTAGTGGATGTAAGTTTGGGTACATAAGTTTGATAGAATCATCATGTCTTGTATTCATTCCTTCACAAACATGCTGTGTGCTTCACAGGCAATATCTCTTCAGTACTCTTATCCTTGCCTTATATAGAGGAAATTTAGGTTTGGGGAGGTTAATGGCTTACAACAATTATACAACAAGTAAGATCTGGAGTTAGAATCAAACCATCCAACAGTCCAGGGTTCACGTTCTTATACACCACTTGAGTGTTATCCAAATTTCCCAAATTTCTGCCATTTGCGTGCCCCTTTCCATATGTCATACCAGATAAATACTACAAACAACACCTATGCTGTTATACTTTTTCATCAAATTAATTCATGGTTATTTTCAAATAAAGTTATTTCTAAGAGATTGTTATATTTCTACCATCAATTGAAAACTAGTCACCCTTCTTTTGGAAGAAGGTCAACATTAAAACAATTTAGTCACGAAGTCAACTGCTCTTAATCATTAAGATTATCGGCAAGCCACATAGTGTCTACTGTAATGCCATAATGATATATGAATCACACTTTAGAGACACCGTGGGAATCCACACTACCTTTTTGCGATCTGTATCTCAACTTCCCTCTCTAGCATCCTCCCTCTCCTGCCATCTTTCACCCCAAGTACTCATCACACTAAATCCTCTTCTTGAATCCTGGAACAAGCCTTGGATCCTGAACATATTTGGTTTGCTCTGCCAGGAATGCCTTTCCTCACAAAACTCAGCCCTAAACCTTTATTACTTTTTCAAGATCTAACTCCAACGTTACCCCTTCCCTAAGGCTATTTCTCCCTCCCACTGCATAGCCTTCCTTCTGCGTTTGCACAGCACTTTGCAAGAGGCATTATTACTTATGATTAAATGAGATATTGCAATGTAAAGTACTCAAAACTCATAGTAAGCACCCAACAAATAATAGTTATTGTAATGGCACTGAAACAATGAATAATAGCTATATACTCCTATCTCTGTTTCTCCTAGAAACCTTGAGGATGCCCACGACCCCAGTCTTAGGTCTTACCGCTCATCTGTAAAATCCCCCAAGAACAAGAACAGAGTAGACATTCAATAACACATTTCATTTTTAGTTTTGTCATTTGTTTTGTTTTGTAGACTAATATATATGTTATCTATCTATAGATATCTATACCTATTTTCATAAATATATATATTCATAGATATCTATACCTATTTTCAGAAATAGGTATAGATAAAAGAAATAGAAAATTTTCCTTGTTTTGTGATTTGTTTTGCTTTGTAGACTAATATATATATAGTATACATATATATAGATAGGTAGTCTAACTAGATATAGAAAGACCATATATAGATATATATAGACTATCTAATATAAACTATATATAGATATATATAAACTAATATAGACTATATATACATATATAGACTAATATAGACTATAGATATATGTAGACTATAGATATCTAGCTAGCTATTTAGATATATAGAGACTATATGTACATGTCTACAAAACAAAATAGATGACAAAACAGAAAAGAAAATATCAATATATATTTCTGAAAATAGGTTTCATTCTTTTTTATTTTTTATAGATTCAAAGGTACAAGTACAGTTGTGTTACATAGATATATTGCATAGTGGTGATGCCTAGGCTTTTAGTGTAACCATTACCCCAAATAGTGTACATTGTACCCAACAATATTTCATCCTTCACCCTGCTCTCATCTTACTACCTTTTGGAGTCTCCAATGTCTGATTCCGCTCTGCATGTCTGAATAATACATGTCTTTAGTAAATAAATGCTGTACACAAGGCATTAGGCTAGGTGTCATGGAGGGCACACAGATGTGTAAAATGCCAGCTCCACTTTTAAGGAACCGATCCTCTTGCAATGGGATTCATTGTGATGGGATTTTGCCTGTACAGGTTTTATGCTGTCATTATATGTTGACATACAATAAAATTTTTAAAAAATACTTAAGAAATATGATCACATTGCTGATGTTCTTCTGGTTTTCTTTAACTCTCTTTAGTTCTGGAGGATCGGAAAAGGCTGTTGCATGTTTAATCTCTTCTTTGTATTTCACCTGCATAATTTATAAGAAAATAATGTTAACTTTATTCTATGCAAGGCTTTAATATTGAGAATTCTTCAATTGTAACTATTGCATAATTGAATTTTATTAATTCCAACATTCCTTTTCCTTCACTGGGGACACAATTCTTAATTTTATCTGATGTTTTCAGGATTCCTTATTCCTAAAGTACAAATAAACCCATATCTATTCACTTATTCATCACTATAGGAGTTTATTAAGTAAAATAAGCAAACATTGCTCACGAAAATAAATTTTATCATTAGGCAGATGCAGGAAAAGAAAAAACCTTGTACATTATCTTAAATAAAGTGATTTATTATTTTCTATCCAAAAAGTAGTTTCTATTAATATGGTAATTAAAATTTAACACATATTTAAAGGCAAAAGTCAAACTGAGTTAGCCACAGAGTCTGGGGAACATTGCCTATCTGACTGAGAGCATATAAATAATCCAGAATAAGGAAAAAAATAAAGTGAGCACAATAAAAGAAGAGAAAAAGGGAGATGGAAGGAAATGTACTAAAAGCATAGACCACTGGGTCCTGCATCACTATAAGGAAGGTCAGTGCCAGAAAGTCAGAGGTGTCTGCTATCCACACAATCACATTAGGAAAAGCTCACCTTTATCCTGGCTTCTACTGCACTCAAAATCTCCCCCTTCAAATCTATTTAGAGGAAGATCAATCAGGCAAATGGTAATATGAGCATACAGTTATGCATGGGACAAGAAACAGTTCTTTGAACTCATAAAATGATTAGTGATGCTATCACTTCCGATGGTATTTTAATATGTCTAAAATTCATGGAGGATAAATCAAATTCAATCTTTCTTGAATAAAAAGGATACATATATATGTAAATATATGAAAGCATAGGCTCGACTTAAGAGGCTGTGTTGAAATTTAGCAAAGATTTAAATCTACATGAAACGTTTCAGAAATCACTTGGTAATGTTTAAAATGATAGAGGGTGAAATTCATGCAGACTGTCATAAAGAAACAGTACCTAAATATCTCAGATATCATCTACGTCTTAGTATCTGTGGATTTCATATAAGTAACAATGCCAATATTAGTCCAGACCCAAAACAGTTAAATTGGAAGTTCACTGAGACAGGCTACCTCTAAATAAAATTCAAAAATAGTTCTTAACACAGAGAGCTAACAGCTAAAAGGCTTGTACTCTGGAGGTGGAAAATGTCGAGATCTTTAAATGTTAGAGAATCATATCTTGGTTTGACAGATCTAGCTAATCTTAAAAGGGCAACTTTCCATTTGAATACTAAGCAGGAGTTTATGGCCCAACCTCATGCAGATACAGAACTATGCATTTATTGTTTGCTAGAAAAGGCTGAGGGATGCTAAGAGAAGAAATGATATACTGTAATACTCTGTGGGATTTTCCACAGGTGAGAAGCTTAACATGATTAAAGATGAACACTTTTGTTTTGCAAAGGGACTCTAATCAAAATGGCATAGTTATTTCACTATAGTCTATAGAATTGCATACTACAGAATATTTATAATATTAAATCACAGTACATCGATGGGTGCATTTTAAATATTATCATTGGAAAGTGAAGGAATGAATATTTTATACTTCTCTCCCAAACTAATTTCTCTACCAGGCTAACACAGGCTCTCACCGTGAAAGATAAGAAGAACACATTCATCCACCTTCATCCACACCTTAAGCCTAGGACCTCCTTATGCTTTCTTCAAGAGATAGCTCCATGCATGCTACAGAGGTTTTATTGCACTGATATTCTGCAGACTTTTTATACTTTTATTTTGAAATAGCTTTACTATTTCATTCTCTTACCTCTCCTACACTTTCTTCACAAATGCTGACCCACGCTGATATTCTCAGGATGCTACATAATGACCAAGTGACCTACAAATGAGTCTAATCAAGGCCATTCTGCTTGGACTACTTAAAGGGAAGGTACTCTTTCCAAAGGTAAGGGTGAAGAGATAAGGCAGAGGAAGGGATTTAAAGAACCAATTATTTTTACTTCCTCAACAAGAAACTAAATGTAATGGACAGGCACAGTAGCTCATGCCTACAATCCCAGCACTTTGGGAGGCTGAGGTGGGAGGATCACTTGAGGTCAGGTGTTCGAGACCAGGCTGGCCAACATAGTGAAACCCCATCTCTACTAAAAATAAAAATAAAAAAATTCGCCAGCCGTGGTGGTGTGTGCCTGTAATCCCAGCTACTCAGGAGGCTGAGGCAGAAGAATCACTTGAAGCCGGGAGGCAGTTGCAGTGAGCTATTGCACCACTGCACTCCAGCTTAGGCAACAAAGCAAGACTCTGTCTCAAGAAAAAGAAAAGAAACTCAATGTACTAAATATACATGGGAGAATATCTAATTGGTAAGGAGAGCAATGATCTATCGCAAATGTCAAACACTCAATGGAAAAAAAAAAAAACTTATCCATAACATTAAGCACCTTAATGTTAGAAGCATCCTTCTAACAGAAGGGGACCCTTCCCCCAAGTCTAAAGGTTATTGGAAGGTAAGTTATTTCACAATTTACAGTGAAGATGTGTGATTTGTTTTCACTTTTGCTGGAAGAAGCAGAAGGTAAAAGGGGCTGGAAAGAAGAAATGGGCAGAAGTGTGTCTGATAAAAAGCTTAGAGATGTGACTGACATGGGTTAAAAATGAATTGGTACTATTTGCTTTTTCAAATCTAAACCTTCACTTAAGCTGCCAAATAAATGTTCTAGGGCCTTTAATCATTCTATCAGGGAAAAATTTCTTTCTTCCAACTTGTGGAGAGGTACTGAAATGTACCCTTTCTCTGCAAAATTTAATAGAGTTAAAATTCTCTTCAAAGAGATGAAATCTAATCCTAAGTTTCATTAAAATGACCTGGCTCTTCTTCACTGTGATACATCAGAATGAAATACTGCTTCAGAGTCAAGGGGAACAAGGATATAGTTTTTGTTCTGACAGTTAGATCTTTGATAAATGATGAAATAGCATTTCAATAAAGTGAAGAATAAAAGGAAAAAAGCCATCAGTTGAGTAAAGAATTAAAAACATTTGTCTACAGTTTCTGTTTGCTTTTAGAAAAGATAATTAATGCTGTAGAGAACTTACTGAACTAACATTCTGCTGATTTTTCTTCACTCGTTCGATCTCTGGGGTATGTTTTACTGCAGTGCCAGCTCCTACTTCTTTCTTATAAAATACCTTTATTATAAGAAAAGGAAAAGAATAAGCTTGTCAAATTCAAGTCCTAGATCTGCTTCTTAAAAAGACATTTTCTCAGGTTTTATAATAATACGAATACCACATCTGAGTGCCAGAATTATAGAAACCAATTAAATAATCCATTAAGATAGTAAATAATCCATTAAAATAATCCATTAAAACTTTGGTTTTATATCCCATAATCTTACAAGTAACCCTCTCCTGCTCTAGGGCTAGACCGCTACCATGGCTGACTACAGATTATTTGCTTTAAGAATACACATTGACAAACCAGAGTTCCTTTCTTCAAATATAAATATATATCACACGTGTATTTGAGAAAAAGCAGATATTACAAAAGCCCATTAAGCCGTTATCACTGAATTCAAAAAGAGCATGACATTTTAGGCAACTTCTATTCTCCAAACACAAGGATGCCCACATTCTCTTCCAAGAAAATGTTAGCTCATCGTCAATATCAATGTTAATTTCAAGTCTATCTTCTTCATCTTTCACTTATTTGTTAACCCTCTCCCATGTGTCTCCACCCCCAGTAACACCTACTCCTTCCAAACCCAAAGCAGAACAAAAACACAAGAGTATTTATGAGTGCTCTCATTATGAGTACTCTGCAGAAAACCAGAGTAATTATAAGAAAGACAAATGAGGAGAGAATCACTGCCTTTCTTGACATCTGGTAATCCAGTGGCCCCCACACGGGTGGGAGAGCACTGTAGGAGAGATGTTTTCCCCCAAAGGCTAGAACTCTAGAACACTATGGAATCACACAGCCTCCTTTCCTGATCCTCCCAGTAAGACTTTTCCATTTCTCAGTACAGACTGGCCATCCCTGTGGAGACCCAGCAGGCATCTGACCAGCTTACCCTGAGAGCTGGCACATGCCAACTAATTAGGAGGTCGGAAATATTCCAGAAGTCCTCACACTTACTAGAATTTATGTTTTGATGAGATGCTTGCTTAACTATTAATGACTGAGCTAATTCTATGTTAAAATATTAGTTGTATGGTCAATTTTTACAATTTTAGAACAGAAGTCAAGTTTATACATTTATTAATCATGGACCCGGTCTCTTAATTAATAGTGCTGATGTACTATTTACAATAGCAAAGACATGGAATCAACCTAAATGCCCATCAATGATAGACTGGATAAAGAAAATGTCGTACATACAAACCATGGAATACTATGCAGCCATAAAAAAAGAATGAGGTCATGGCCTTTGCAGGGACATGGATGGAGCTAGATGCCATTATACTTAGCAAACTAATGCAGGAACAGAAAACCAAATACCACATGTTCTCACTTATAAGTGGGAGCTAAATGATGAAAGCACATGGACATATAGGGAGGAACAACACACACAGGGGCCTATCAGAGGGTGAAGTAGGAGGGGAGAGAGAGGATCAGAAAAAATAACTAATGGGTACTAGGCTTAATACCTGGGTGACAAAACAATCTGTACAACAAATCCTTATGACACAAGTTTACCTATGTAAAAACCTGCACAGATACCCCTGAACTTAAAATAAAAGCTAAAAAAAAAAAAATAGTGCCAATGCAATTCCTCTTCCTCAAAATAAAAATATATAAGTTTAGAAATTTATTAAGAATTAGTAAATCGCTAAATATATTATTAGTAAAAACAATCAATTACCAGGAATAAAATCACTTCATATGACCATTTTCATCTTCTAAGTAAAATCTGTGTAGAAGACTAAGACTTCTTTCCAGAGTTAAATTTTAAAATTTAGTTAACTGTCATTTGTATCAGAGGGAAATTTGAATTTGTAATTCCAAAAAAACATGAAAATTGATAATTTGTAAAAATTATCAGTATTCTCATTATTTTAAAGAAATAAAGATAATACACTTGACAGAAAATTCAAGTAAGACAGCAGAAAACATCAAACAATGAGGAAAAAAGACCATTTCTTACAAAACAAAATTTCAAGGTGGCAACTGAAAAGAAATAATGGCTACTCACCACACTAATGTTTTGTTGAGTTGTCTTAATTCTCCGAATTTCAGGAGTATCTGCTATGGTAGAATAGTTAGAAAGCATCTTCTCTGCTTCATCTTTATACTTTCTCTAAAAATAAAAACAGTTAATATAAATCTGAAACTGTGTGTGTGTGCACGTGTGAGAGGGAGGGAGGGAGGGAGGGAGGTGGAGGGGGAGAGAGAGAGAAAGAGAGAGAGAGAGAGAGGGCATGATACCATTCTTCAATCTCTACCATACCACATGGCTTCTAGATTTATGCTTTGTTTCCTGCTTCAGGTGAAAATAGATTTGATTAAGGGAAAGTTACCAGTATTTTGAAGTTGAGATTAAAATCTTAATTTTCTCTCCACTAAACCAGCTACTATGAGTTCTAATACAACCCAGGCAATATCTTATCCTAGTACCAGCACTTACATTTACTTACTATGTAATGGGTATTGTTCTAAATACTTAACACACATTAACTCATTTAATCAACCTGACAAGCAGATACTATTATTATTTCCATCTTATAGATGGAGAAACCGAGGTACTAGATAGTAAGTATCAGAGCTGCAACTTAAAACCAGGCTCTCTGATTCCAAAATCAGTGAAGTTAACTATTCTGGCAAACTACTGCTTATTAAGAAAGGTAACTACTTTTCATGTCGAAATGCACCAGGCTTCATTACACACTCTTAAGTATCCCCATTGTATTTCAGTGATTAAAATCCCTTAAAATTAGATATATTCTCACGTCACACTAAAAAAAAAAACAAAAAAAAAACAAACAAAAAAAAACTATGCTATTAAGTTAAGGCAGGAAATCTGACAGCTCAGGCACCTTCACTCTCAATACTTTTACTTTCAGGTGTATCTATCATGGTTGTAACACTATATTTACATGATTATTAGATTTGTCTGTAGCTTTCCAAGGGCAAAGTCATGTCTGGTTTTGCATGCAAATGGGTGCTCAGGAGGTATTCACCAACTGAAGGGATGAGTTTGGCATTCTTGAGACAGTAAGTAACTCTTCTCCACTGACTCAAATGTCCATTTGCCTGTTTAATGTATTGACGTAGGATTTTAGTTCAGCTAATATGGCCAGAGCCAATGTCTCCAAGTTCATGGACACCGAGAACAGAAGAACACACACTTCAGGACCATCCCAGTGGCTGTGTCGTCTGTGGAGGCTGACAGGCACACAAGTCCTCTGACATTTGACTCTGCCATCTTGATACTACCCTTTTGAACTAGTGGATGGTTAATGTCCCTGCTTATGTCTTAATCAGAATTTTAACAAATTTCGCCAAATGTTGTTACACATTCCTTCCTGCATAAACTCCATTAATCAAATTAAATTCTATGGTCAATTTTATATAACCATTTTCTTTTTGTTCATTCCTTCTACTATTTTTTTTTCCATTGGGAGTCATTTATTTTAGTAAATGTTACAGCAAGGATACTATTTGCTAATGAATGTTTTTGCCCAAGTCAGATTTTATAAATAAATTCTTCTTCCATAAATACTTTTTGTGGTCATTACTTCTCCCACATCCAGCTTTGTTTACAGAATATGGGACAAGTATATTTAACAAATCTAAATTTTACCAAGAAAACTTCACTGTTCCTTCAATTTTTACCTAACACTAAACTTCACCTTGTACTTTGTGCAGCTTTAGTCACTGTTAGTTTTATTTGGAACCATTTTAATAATAATATTCATTATGAAATGGTTAAAAGACAAAGAGCTTGTAATTTATTTTTCTGTGGTATAAGCAAAAGCATTTGAGCCAAGTGTCCAATAGGGTAAAAAAAGAAAAAAGAAAGAAAGAAAAGGTTAAAATATCCTTGGGCTGGGCACAACAGCTCATGCCCACTGAGGCAAGAAAATAAGCTTGAGCCCAGGAGTTTGAGGTTGCAGCAAGCTACGATGGTGCCACTGCATTCCAGCCTGGGTGAAAGAGTGAGACCTCCATCTCTAAAATTTAAAAAAAAAAAAAAAAAAAAAAAAAAAAGTTTTAATGTCCTTGGACTCAAAACAAGGAGCCCCAACAGAGAGGCTGTAGCTCTCCATAATGTCTGTTGCACTGAATCTATGACAGTTGTCCTATTCATTAGTAAGGTTAATCAAGTTTGGCCAATGGTTTCTCAGTGAAAGAGTATACTAACTCTGAATGCAATACCCTCAGAAAGATATCATTCATAGAGACATACAAAGCACATGGCAACATGAATTGGAATACACGATTCTGAGCATCTTCATTCTTGACCAACCTGGCTATAGATTTCAGATGTCCTCTTGGCTCGAAGGATATCTGGGATATCCATGCTCACTTGCATTCCTCTCCCTTTAATTTCATTTTCTAAATCCTTCTTGTATTGTTTCTAAAAGAACAGAAAATGATCTTAGAACTTTGCTTAAGCTTTAATAGCAATGTTGACATTTACGTGTTTGAATCTCAAAGCCACCCATGTGAAAAGAACACTTATGCTCTTTCTAGCTATGATTCACGGCATTTATTTTAAACTTTGTATCTCACTGCTGTCTTACCTGGCTGGCCATCTCGGATGCTTTCTTAGCTCTCTGGACATCAAGAGTGTCCGTGCTCACCTGCATCCCTTTCCCTTTAATTTCAGTCTCCAGATCTCTTTTATAGTCTTTCTGCAGAAAATGAAACACACAGTTAGTGCTCTCCGATCATTTGAAAAACGACTCAAAAATCGAGATGTTATTTGACATCAAGACCATGTCTTTTGGAATGAAGTTGAATCCTTATTTCTTTTATTTCTATAGAATAAGAAAGAGTTTTTACTTGTGGTAGGACTATGACTTAGCATAACTTATTCACCAGTAATCAGAAGACTTTTTTTCTGCTAATCTGAATTAAGAAGAAGAAAAACAGAGCTAGCCAAGGGGAAAATTTAACATTTCATTATGATAAACTTGATATATTATTGGGTCATATACGGCTTGCTGTTTTTCACTCTGTAGTGAATACGTGTTGGCTGTTTCCCTGGAATCCACCCTTTCTTTTCCCTTCATTGGCTCCCTAACTTGCCACTGGACAACTCAGTGCTCCTACTCCTAAACCATCCAGCTTGGGTGAGACTGGCTCAAATCTCTGGACTCTGCTGGGCTTAAATAAATCATTACTCCCTTCACTGGCTCTCTGATTTGCCACTAGACAACTCAATGCTCTCCCTCCTAAACCATCCAGAAACTGGCCCAAGTCTCTGGGCTCTGCTGGACTTAAATCATTATACCCCATCACCCACACTGCAGAATTGGTTCCAGGATGCATGCATCTTTTTTTCCACATAAGAGGTGCTGGAAGCTTCTTTGCAAACAAGAATGTCTACCTAAGAACTGAAAGCTGAAACTAAATCTCATTATTTGAGTCCTAGATCAAGCCGTGCCTAGGAATTTCTCTACCGTTCAATCATAAGAACAACAAATAAGTCATCTGTGGTTTTTTTTAAGCCAGTTTGGAATTGGATTACCTATTTCTTACAAGATAGTCATAACTGCACAGACACATATGTCTTTAGAGACTTCTGTCACATTTGAAAACTGATTATAAAATTCAACAAGCCGTACATATATAAATTTGCATTTTCTATATGTATATTATTCTTCAAAGAAAAATGTTATTAAAAAACTATTAACTATAGCCAATTAAATTTGTTTTAAAACAATTCTTTCTTATTATGCTGACACACTCCAGATTTGTAGATTCTCTGCTGTAAAGTAAATATTGGTTTGTTTATTAATAGATCATCAAATTTAGATAAGTGGTAAACAAAAGTCTCAATCTTGGAGTATTTTTCCTCCTGTCTTCCACTCATAACTCTTCCCGTTTTTACTGACTTACACTCCCAGTATCACTTTTCTAAATAAAAGTTTACATAATTATGTTTAACTTTCAAAATAATAATATTCAATTATTACTATGTCTATAAAAAGCACTCTGTTTCAGCTTGTTTAAAGCCCCAAAACAAAATGTTTCATTTGAAGGCCAACAAATATGATGAAACTGAAGCACTGATAGCAGACAGCCATGAAGGTCCAATGGTAGAAGGATGTAACAATTTTCCAATATGAACTTTCAAATGTAAATGTGTTCTAAAGCACACAGACTACATTAGACACCCTTGGCATCAGTTATTTGTTGTCTGCATAACAAAACACCCCAAAACTTAGAAGGTTTAAAACAACAACATGGCAGCATCTGTGTTCAAAGAGGGCAAACCCTAATGCAGAAGTGTGTTTATAGCCTCTGTCTGAGTCACATTTGCTGATGTCTCATTGGCTAAAGAAAGTCACATGGTCAAACCCAGCGCTATGGGAAGGCTTGACTATTGAGGGTCATTTGTGTTACAATATGATCCATTGACTTTATTTGAAAAATAAACTTTCGATATTAAAAACAAACTCTGGCAAAGTCCCAAACATTGGTTGAAAAGGATCTGAGCCTATCATTTAGGCAAAATGGGACATGACTATGATTACATGCAAATTAGATTTTTATTATTATTATTTGGGGGGTTTTTATTGACTAAGACTCTCAGCCTGAGAATGGAGACCTCACCAGAGCCAGATGAATCAATTTACACTGGATGTGACTGGAAACCACTAAATAATTGCATGTGAGGAGAGGAACAAAATTTCATTTAATTCCGTCAAGGATTCTTCTGCTGGGTTGAGAATGGCTACTAGGAAGGCAATAATAGCAGAATTCTGGTTAGGAAGCTATGGCAATGATCTAGAGGATAGAGATGGTGGCTTAGACTAGGGTGGTGAGAAAGATGGATTTAGACCGCTACGATGGGGGTGACATCAATAAAGCATGCTGATGACAGGAATCAAAGTGACTTCTATGCTTTGGTTGGTGCCATTTGCTGGGAAGCAGATGGAGGAAAGCTAACCTAGGGGAAAATTAAGGATTCTAGTTTTGGCCTGTAATGTTGAGATCCCATTATATACTTCCCTTGTAGACAACAAAAGATAAAGGGTCACATATTCACATCCATGTTATAGAACACTTAATTTTTCTATAAGAATGAGGTAGACCTATATGAAGGAACACAGGAAAAAAATCCATAATATAAAGAGAGAAAATAATCAAACATTTAAATGGAGTATGACCCCATTTAAGATTTTTTAAAGTTTTTGTGTGTACAAGTATATATTTATCTATATAAACACAAAACAGATTTGGAAGTTTCCATAACAAACTTATAACAATGACTATCTCTCGGGAGAACAGAAGTAGGAAAGTCCCTGTTCCTCACGCTCCTGGCCATCCACCCCTGGCCACCACTTCAAAATGGAACACTTATTGATCAGGAAACCTATACCATCTCCACTTCCTTTGTCTTATTCAATCATGGCAATCCCATTTCCCTGGTCAGTACCTAACCCTGGGGATGTCAGTCATTTTTAAAACAACAGTAACTTCCCTAGCAGCTAAGCAGCTACCTCTAGCCTTCCAGATTTCCTGTAAGGTGTCAGTCCTGAGTCAGCTCTTCCTAAGTGCAAAGGTCACACAACAGGTCTCAGAGTACCCCACTGAAGCCCCCACCTACCCAGTCTTGAGATAAGTGACCAGGACCCATTCACCTGCATCCCAATTTTTTCTTCACATACACTTTTATAAAATCATCACAACCCAAATCTTTACTCCAGTGATCCTTTTATATTCTCAGATTTTTGTGGGGAAGTTCAAGAGGTGTAGAGAAAGTTCTAGGGTATTTCCTTTGAAATATATGTATATGGTCTGACTCCTACAACCTTGTGATGTGATATCCATCCTGTCACAGAATTTAAGACAAAACTTCTAAATCAATATCCTGTATACCATGAAGAGAAAAATGGTATTAGATGAATGAACATGGTCAATCAGGTTATATAAGACCTCCACTCAAAATGCTGTGTAGAAATTTCATGCATGCTGATCATGTCAACAAAGGCTATTTTAAGAACATGCAATCAGACAGAAATGACTGTTGTACTCACATTAAGCATCCATATATGAAGTTCTGCTCAGAAATTTGGAAATACAGATATGCCAAGCAGCAGGTGATCCATTAAAAATACCATGAAAACATTTCTCATAGCCCAGATAACCATTAAATCTGTTGTATTCTGAAGTAAGGTGTGCAGGGGAGTGCATGTGTGCGTGTGTGTGTATTCAATTAAAATGCCTTCCACCAAGCTTTTTTTGATATATTGGAAGGATGTGAGCAAAGCAAAAACTGTACATTTTCAAACAGGCATAATGCTGTGGAATAGTCTCCATTCCAAACTGTTAAACCAGCCGCAATGCTTTGAGAAATTCCATATAGTAATCAAGTTGCTAATATGATTTGTTAGGTTCCACAATACGAGTCTTAAGGCCTGCATCACGCACCCTACTAACCTCACTCACGATCTCTGCAGCCTTCTTGGCGCGCTGCATTTCAAGGGTGTCAGGGCCAGCTTGCATTCCTTTCCCTTTAATTATTGACTCCAGATCTTTCTTGTATTCTTTCTGCAAAAGACATGTTACAACATTCAAACACTCAGTGGGCAAACATGCATCTGCAGTCAATGATACCAAAAAAATAGTTAAACCTATTTTACAAAAGAGGTAACAAAGCTCCTTGAGTACTACGAATGATCACTCACAACTAAATTTTCTGAACTACTTAGAACGATAATCTTGTTCTCACTGAAGAAGGGCATGCAAAGCTCCAAAGATGTTTAGTATATAAGGGCAATTGCCATGTGAAAATCTTCACTGGCAATTGTCTTTAGGGTTGGAGGATAGGGAGGTGGATGTAAATGAGATGATGTTATACAGAACAGATGAACTTGGGAGGCCACAGCACTCACCAGCTGTGTAACACTGAGAATGCTCAACTTTTCCAGTTTACTCATCTGCAAAATAAAGGCAGTAATATAGGCATACCTCATTTTTATTGTGCTTTACTTTATTATGCTTTGCAGATACTGAATTTTTTACAAACTGAAGGTTTATGGCAACCCTGCTTGCCAAGCAAGTCTGTCAGTGCTATTTTTCCAACAGTATGTGCTTACATGGTGTCTCTGTGTCACATTTTGGTAATATAATATTTCAAACTGTTACGGTGGTTTGTGATCAGTGATTTTTTTTTGACAGAGTCTTGCTCTTTCGCCCAGGCTGGAGTACCATGGAATGATCTTGGCTCACTGTAACCTGAGCCTGCTGGGTTCAAGCGATTCTCCAGCCTCAGCCTCCTGAGTAGCTGGGACTACATGCGTGTGCCATGGCATCCAGCTAATTTTTGTATTTTTATTAGAGACCAGGTTTCACCATGTTGGCCAGGCTGGTCATGAACTCCTGACCTCAGGTGATCCACCCACCTCGGCTTCCCAAAGTGCTGGGATTACAGGTGTGTGAGCCACCACGCCTGGCCAATCAGTGATCTTTGATGTCACTATTGAGACAGACAGATAGGAGGGGGTCACTGCCAAAACTCCAGCTGGCCTGAACACTGGAAAGAGCGTGCGCTGAGGTGGAGCCAGAGAAGTTCAGGCCGTTTGCAACAGGGAGGAGCCTGGCCCCTCTTCTTCCTGTGTGGAACCTGGGATTCAAACTGTGAGGTGGGAAGCACTCTAGCAGGGACTCCGGCCTTGCAGAGAGTCCCTGTTCCCCCCTTTTCTTCCTTTACACCCAATAAAACTCTGCTTTACTCACCCTTCAAACTGTCTGCAAGCCTAAACTTTCATGGCCATGGGACAAGGACCCTGTCTTTAGCTGAACTAAGGAGAAATCCTGCAACACTATTGTAATTGTTGGGAGATGCCACCAAATGCACCCCTATAAGTCAGTGAACTTAATCGAGAAATGTCACGTGTGTTCTGACTGCTCCACTGATCAGCCGTTCCTCTATCTTTTTCCCTCTCTTTGGGCTCCCCTATTCCCTAAGTGACAACAATATTGAAATTGGACTGATTAGTAACCCTACAATGGCCACTAGATGTTCAAGTAAAAAGAAGAGACATACTTTAAATCAAATGCTAGAAATGATTGAGCTTAATGAGGAAGGGATGTCAAAAGCCAACACAGGCCCAAAGCTAGGACTCTTGTACCAAACAGTTATTCGAGTTGTGAATGCCAAGGAAAAGTTCTTGAAGGAAATTAAGTGCTACCCCAGTGAACACATGAATTATAAGAATGTGAAACAACCCTATTGCTCATATAGAGAAAGTTTTAGTGGTCTGAATAGATCCAACCAGACACAACATTCCAGAAACAACATCCCCTTAAACCAAACCTAATCCAGAACAAGGCCCTAACCCTCATTTCTGTGAAGGCTGAGAGAGGTGAAGAAGCTGCAGAGGAAAAGTTGGAAGCTAGCAGAGGTTGGTTCATGAGGTTTAAGGAAAGAAGCCATCTTCATCATATGAAAGTGCAAAGTGAAGCAGCAAGGTCTGATGCAGAAGCCACAGCAAGTCACCCAGAAGATCTAGCTAAGATACTTGATGAACGTAGCTACACTAGACAACAGGTTTTTTATGTAGACAAAACAGCCTTCATTGGAAAAAGATGCCATCTAGGACTTCCATAGCTAGTGAGGAGAAGTCAATGTCTGCTTCAATTCTTCAAACGACAAGCTGACTCTTATTAAGGGCCAATGCAGCTGGTGACTTTAAATTGAAGCCAATGCTCAATGCAACAAGATCCATGGTTTCCTTTTGGGAAATGACCTCTAAGTTCTCTCAATCCATACCCTTGGGAAGGATTGATTTCCATCACCTCCCTACTCCCCACATATATTTTTAATTCTACTAAAGTGCCTTTTAAATGTTTCCTTTATTTAAAGAATGTGAATATAGCCGAGATTAAGGTGATGTTTTAAACACATAAACATTTATAATGTTTTATATAAGATACTGTTAAACTACCTCAACGAATGGGTGAGAGGATAATCAGCACATTCTACTCCCCCAACCCCAGACACAATGATTAGGCCAGGTGTGAGCACAGGATAGCGACTAATCCAAGGAGATTGAAACCTAAGACTTTAATTGGAACTACAAAAGAGGATGTTCACTTCCCACTGGGATTACTGGCCACAGATATGAGTTATCCTGTTACTAAGATGTTTCATTGCATGGAGACAGCATTCCAGAAGCAAAGCCAATAGAGAAGATAACAGAACCAAGAGATGAAGGAAGAGAGACATCATGTGAATTCCAACATGACAGTAACTCAATCTTTGGATTTGCTATTCCATGAGTGAATGCATCTCCTTTGCTGCCCACCCTAGTTTGAGTTCGGTTTCTGTCATTTGCAACCTAAGAGTCACCATCGCCACCATCATCATTATCATCATCCTCATTATCATCGGATTTTCAAAATATGGGGACAAGTCTTTAAGCTCTTTCACTGCTAAATTCAGCTAAAGTCTGTTAAAAGCAAAGTGACACTTTATGACCCAAAGTAATGAGATAATACAGGATTACAGGACTGAAAACACTTCAGAGACATTGCAATTCTCCTTATAAAGTGCATGAAAAGTGAGCAGAAACTACTTTAATTTGATAAAGAGGCTGAGTAAGTTCATTCAGCAGCCCAGGGCAAGACTGGGAGAGTCAGTTGGGTTACGTGCAGGAAAGCAAGTGAACTTTCTACCTGCAGTTACTGATGGACCATAATAACACACCTTCCCAATCATCTGCCTTTTTTTTACCTGCTTAAAAGAGGAAGTTAAATCTCATTAAACTATTTTAGTTTATTATATGGATTTTCTCCAAAATGGGGAAATGGTCATTTTTCTCACATCACATAGAAAGGGGATTATGAGCACCATTTTTTTAAAAAAAATTAGTAGTCCAGGAAAAGACTACAAGGATATAGCTGTTTACAATCACTTACATATAAAAGTTGTGGATGTATAGAACCTTTCAGAAAGATTGACAGATAAGAAAATCAGCAAAAAACATATTCATCTAAGGTGTTAAATAAACACTCACCTCACTCGCCATTTCAGAGGCTCGCTTTGCTCTTTGGATGTCAAGAACTTCTGAATTAAGTTCCATTCCTTTCCCTTTTATTTCATTTTCCAAATCTTTTTTATATTCTTTCTATAAGACAAGAATATCACAGTTCAAAACTTAGCAGGAATCACTTTAGTCAGTGTGCTATTCCACATGTTTTCTAGAGATCACAGAAATGAGAAAATATTACTAGGAAGGAATGAATCAGACAGCTAAGTATTCATGCTTTTTTCCTACAGACACTTCATTTTCCCCTCTACTAAGTTCAGAGCGGCTTCCAATATTTTCAGCCTTTTCCTTT
Organism: Theropithecus gelada; assembly: GCF_003255815.1. Lineage (NCBI taxonomy): Eukaryota > Metazoa > Chordata > Mammalia > Primates > Cercopithecidae > Theropithecus > Theropithecus gelada. The sequence goes on along the minus strand of NC_037677.1, from coordinate 28,985,281 downwards.
TCATACTTTCTCTCAATATGTTTTGGTACCATAGTGGATTTTTTTAAAAACACATCTTCTCTTTCAATGGTGAGGAAGATCTTAAGAACACATGTTCCTTATTAATTATTTAAAGTATTTTTGAAAGTTGTCTATAAAACATGAATTACCAAAAAAGAACATGGTTGCAAAAGAATGGAAAATTACAAAATCAAAAGGTCTGATGTAGCCAAAGTTTTTTTAAAAAGTTTAAAAAGTGAGCAGAAACCACTTTCATTAGACTCAGGTCATTCCAAAATTATAAGCAGCCCATTCCAATGTCTAATAAGCTATTAGGAGTTTCAATTACTTGGGCTCACCACAAGCTGATATAAGGTAGTTGAAAGCAGATACTTCAAGCACTATCCATCACAATTACCTTAGGTAATTACGCCCTTCTACAAGTCTCAGAATACTTCAAGGCCCCCTTTACTATCTCTGATGGAATCTGTGACTCACATTCATGATGATGAATGGAATCATCCATAGATAATGAAATCTGCATAGATGATGGAATTTATGGCTCAACATGATGATGATGACGATGATGATGATGATTATTATTATTATTATCATTATAGTGATGATGGTGGTGATGGTGACTCTTAGGTTGCAAATGACAGAAACCCAACTCAAACTAGTGTAGACAACAAAGGAGATGCATTCACTCATGGAATAGAAAATCCAAAGACTCAGTTACTGTCAAGTTGGAATTTACATGATGTCTCTCTTCCTTCATCTCTTCATTCTGTTATCTTCTTTCCTGGCTTTGCTTTTGGAAGGCTATCTCCATGCAATTTAAAGAGTTGTAAAACCAAAACGTTTTCTACAAATTAATAATAATTTGAATTTCACCCATATTAATCTCATATTTTAAGTAGATCCAAATGCCTTCTATGAATACTTACACACAACTTATTTTTCTCTGCTAATGAGTTGCTTGTTTTCTTACTTAATTGCATATGAAAATCATATATATCTTATTCCTATTCAACTAAGTTGCATTTATGATTAACTTGCCAGATGAAAGATGAAACTTCCTTTATTGATAAGAAATCAGGTTCCAGTTAATTCTAGGGTTCATTTCATGTTACTTTCCCTTCATCCAATATAATTAAATTAGCCTGTCCTCTGCTCAACTAATAACTTACTAGACATTGGAATGGGCTGTTTTATAATTTTGGAATGATCTGAGTCAAATGACCCAGGTGAAAGTCAGACCTCTTTCATTTATTTGGTGGTGTGACCTTCGGGAGGACTTTTAAGTAACTCAACCTTGATTTCCACAATGGTGAAATGAAAATAAAAATACTTGTTCTACTAATGTCAAGGGGCAATGTGGGGAATCAAAGGAAATGAAGTATAAAATGATACTTTGAACACTCTAAATGCAATGTCAATGTAAAAACCACAGAGTAAAAAAATGCAAAGTTCATTTGAAGCTAAATGCTTACGCTTAGAAAGGGAAGTAATAATTTAATTAAGTCACCAAAAGTCCTCTTTTTCAAATTAGACAGGCTATAACTATTTTTTAAGTTAATTTTTTAATTTTAAAAAAATTCTCATTGGAAGTTGACAACTTATGGTTGTATATATTTATGGGGTACAAAATTACGTCATAATTTATGAATACAATGTGGAATAATTAAATCAATCTAAATAATATATCCATTACCTCAAATATTTACTTTTTGTGGTGAGAACATTTGAAGTTTACTCTCTCAGCAATTTTGAAGTGCACTATATACTATCTTCACCACAATGTGCACAAGATCTCAAAAAAATTATTCCTCCCATTTAGAGATTTTGAACTCTTTGACTCTCACCTTCCCATTCCTCCCACCCTCCAGCCTCTGTAACCACCATTCTACTTTCTGCTTCTAAGAGTTCAAGCGTTTTATATTTCACATAAAAGTGAGAATATGCAGGATTTGTCTTTCAGTGCCTGGCTTATTTCACCTGGCATCATAGTCGTTATGAACTAAATGTTTCTCTCCACCAAAATACATATGTTGAAGCCCTAGCCCCCATTGTGACCGTACTTGAAGGTGGGACCTTTGGAAGGTGATTAGGGTTAGATGGGATTGTGAGAGTGGGACTCCCTTGATAAGATTAATGTCTCTAAAGGAAGGAGGAAAAAGATCACAGTTCTATCCCTCTACTGAAGTCACAGCACAAAGGTGTCTGTCTGCAAGCCGGGAAGAGCGCCCTCACTAAGAATCACATCTGCCAGCACCTTGATCTTGGACTTACCAGCCTCTAGAACTTTGAGGAAAGTCTGTTGGTTAAGCCACTCAATCTGTGATATTTTGTTATAGCAGCCTGAACAGACCAATAGAATGTAGTGTTCTGAGCCTTTTCCTACCCTGATGTGTGTATTCTGAATTAATAAATTAAGACTCACTCCAAACAGGAATAAAAGAAAAAGGCAATGGCACATAGTAAAGTCATTTATGAATCTCAAAGTAGACTTTACATTGCCATTTGTACATAAGTGATAAAAAAAGATTCTCCTTTAAAAAAGTTCACATAAATAGTGTATTTTTAAATGGAAGACAACAGTAGTAGGAAGTTGCCATTATTTGAAATTGTTTTAAAAATTATTATTAAACTTTTTTCTTCTTAAAAGCCTTATGGTCAACTATTTCTCTTTTTTTTCCCCCTTTTATTTTTAGTTGACACATAATTGTACATATTTACGGGATACAGAGTGATATTTTAATATGTGTACACAACATATAATGATCCAATCAGGGTAATTAGCATATCCATCACCTCAAACATGTATCATTTCTTTGTGTTGTGAACACTCAAAATCCTCTCTTCTAGCTAATTAAAAATATCCAATCAACTATAGTTAACCATATGCACCTTGTGGTGCTGCAGAACACCGTAGCTCATTCCTTTGTATCTGTTAACCAACCTCTCCCGATCCTCTCCTCCTGCCACTGTGTCCTAGCTCTACTCTCTAGGAAGTTGCCATTTGCTTAACCTTCAACTTCAAAAAATTTTATTAGGAACTAGAAGTGAGAAAAGATAGTGTAGCAAGAGAACTCTTATAGAAATTACATGTCTATTTCAGCACACTATATATTACAACACTGAATCACATTAAATTTCTAAAACCAGTTAAACGGTACGGCCAGTCAGCATTTGCTTATTACAGAAGTTCGTGATGATGTGCTCCTATAGGTAATTAATCTCAAATTTATTTCACTCGTCTAAGAGATTTCCTTCAGGAATAGTTTCCTCAGTTCAAAAATTCAAAATGAAATGAAATTTCATATATATATATGTAATATATATTCCACTTATATATCACATAATATACATTATTATATTGTATATAATATATATACATATATTACATGATATACTACATTTATACTTAGGGAACACTTTCCCTTAATACAAAGAGCATGTAAGCAGATTTGGAAAATCTATGAGCTACTTTTTGGCCACTTAAAAAACAAAGAAAAATTAGCTTTTAAATTGGTGGACTATAGACATATTTTTAATTTTAAGGTCTTAATGTTAAGAAAATTTAATATATTACTTGTGAGCAAAAAGTGCACCATTACGTTTTTGGGGAAATTTTTGCAGAGAATAAAATAAAAAGTGGACATGAGTTCATCTGTTCTACATGTTAAATATATTATTTTTCCGTACTTAGAACACAAACTACTTATAAGTAATGTAGCATTTATCCAGACCTTCACATGTGAGCATCTTATTCTGATATCAAATGTCAAGAGAGGGAGAGAACTCTGGTCTTTCTCCTCCTTCCTTTAGAGACATTTGCTGCAGGAAAGCGACAGGAAAAGCTGGTTCTAAAATGTTTTTATAATAACTAAATTTGAAAGAATCAAGCTCTCTCCACCCATATTCAAAACATTTTTTTAAAAACTGCTATAAAACTATAAAACTATTTATAGAGCTTCTGAGCTACAACTACAACAAAAAACCAGGCTGTTTTTCAAGTTTTCCCAGGAACTGGGCAATTTCTTCTCGCAACTTTAATTGGAAATGTTAACACACACGCTCCTGTTTTTAATGCAAATGCAAAATTTTATTAGTGAAGATCAAAGTGAAAAAAAGAGTAATGCCTTAATATCTCAAACACTGAATTAGTAGAGAATTAGCTGAATATTTCCTGGCTTATTTCTTGACTTTTCTTCGTGATACATAATAGTAAACACCAAGATCGTACCTCCCTCAGAAGGTTGGTGATGTACTTTACATGTAAAAATTCTGGAGTCTTGTCTAAATCCAGTGATGACCTTCCTTTAATCTCCTTCTCATAATCCTCTTTGTAAATTTTCTGTTAAATAAGACCACATAATTTTAAAGTTAGCAAATATCAGTGACCATTGAAAAGAGATTTGAACAAGAGTTCCCAAAACAAAAATGATGTTTTCTTAGGTAGTTCTACCACATAAGGGTCATCCTATCAACAGGGAAATAAGTTCAACTTTATCACAAATTTAAGAATTCTACCAAACAAAGGAGAATTATTAAGTGGCCTCTTCCTCTGGTAAATCAGAAAATTCTGAGTGAGGTTTCCTAACATCTTATTAGTCTAGGATTAACATCAGCCCATTTTTTGGAGCAGAACCAACAAGACTGGCTATTTGACTGGATCCCCCAGTTGGTTTACTCCAAGGTGAGTGGATCCACTGACTGGGGGAAAATCTGGTGGCATGGAAGCCATCAAACCCAGGCAGCATCAAACCCAAGCAGCATTAATGTTCATGTCCCCATCATCCTTCTTCATCAGACTTTTGCAAATTCAGGAAACACCACTTCTAAAATGTAATGATGACTGAGGGTTAGGGAGGGGGTTTCCCTTTAATGATTTTGGAGTTGAGAATATTTCTCTACCATCTATGGTGTTTGATATGAATGAAGTTGTGCTGTGAGGAGAATTTTATCTTGAACCTTATAACTGAACTCCTCCTTTAAGTGAGAGTTCACAACAAGAAATGAAAGGTGGACATGACGGTGATAGTGGGGGGCTTAGATTCAGACCACCATTAGCCCTTTTAACACACTCTGCCACTCTTTGGCTATGATTCTCTAAATTCTAACATTTGAACTACACATTTGAAAAATCAGTGATAATGCATGCTTTATGGCTATAAAGACAGCTATAAACTATAAACAACAAAAATATCCATCCATGTGAAATATCTAGTAAACAAGGACCCAGATTTTACCAGCCAAATATTTTGTTCAAATTGCATCCCTGAAATGATAAAAATAAATAAATTCTGCCTGAAATTGTTATTCAGGCAAAATGAGAAGCTATTTCCAGGTTCATTATTTATTCATTACAGAGATAGGTAACTGTATAAATAAAAAATGTCTCTAAACCATGAAGGAGAATAAGAGAAACACGCTGTCTCCTCACTTAGCACGTGTTCCACACAGCAGTCTAACGATGTGGATATAGCCACAAGGAGAGAAACAAAGGATGTTCTGAAAGTCTAGCAAAGCTAAATAAGCAGTTGCATTGAGAACATTCTGAACTAAAGAACTGAGATACAATGACCAAAAACAATGACTAGAAACTTTCCTCTTCCTTATGTGGAATTAGTAGAAATAACAGTTAGGCTGAATCTAGGGCATCTCCAGGCTAAAAAGGACTCTTTAAATGGTGAAATAGGAATATGTCTGTGCATTCATGCACTCATTTACATCAGCTATTTCACTTCAAAAAGTGTTTCTGAAAAAAAAGTTATTTTACTGAAGTAAGTCATTAAGGGAGGTTAATTATGACTAGAAGTAGCCAAAATATACAGCTAGGAAAAAAAAAAAACAAAACTTTTTTGGGCATGCTTTTTGAAGAAAGCTGTATTTGTGAAATAAGACAACGAACTTTTCAAAGCCAGATTTAAAGGTTTCCTCCAGAAAACACACACATTAAACCTATATCTGGCATTGGAAGAAAGCATGATAAACTTAATTATAGGCCATAGCAAAGATACCAGTGGCTTTTCCCGGGATCATAAATACTTAAGTTTACCTGTAGGAAGTTCCTCGAGAAACTCGAGGTAGTCAAACCTACCTCTTAGGAATAAAAAACATCTCTAAGACAGATGATTCTCTTTGCACCTACTTCATCGGTCCTATATTTAAAAACATTTTTCACATCAAACTTTGTCTAAGATTTTTAGCTATTTTTCTAACCTTTAGCATATGAATTGGGTCCAAAGATACTTTCTATTGAAAGATTTCATTCTCCTCAAGAAATGATGGTTGAGCCTAAAAAAATCTAATAGTCAATAACTATAATTAAAGGGAATATATGTCAGGGAAAACATGTCTCACTTGGCAAGACTGAGAGAAGAAGTTGGGTGAAGAAAAGAGAGACTACCCTAAAATACCAAATCATAAACTATTGTCATTTCTACTACAGAAACATAGTATTCAAATATATTAATCATGAATTATAAGTTTCTGGATTTATCAGTGAAAGGAAAGTTATCCACGGCAGGAAATAAAAAAACAGAAACTGCGCAACCAGAATGATAAAAGGATGCTCAGCATGAATGTTTCTAGGGCTGAGGATCAAAGAAGAGGGGAGGGGGTAAAGGGAAAGGGGCAGGGGAGGGAACTGGAAGAGGAGGCCCAGCCTGAAATACTGATGCTGCCAGAAATGTCCTCAGAAAAGGAAAGTGATTTTTGATCCCTGTGCCTTTCAGTGAAAATTTGTTAACAACTTCATATTGCCTTAACCCATTGCCCTTTTGCCTCAAGAATACTCTTGTCCCTAGTCCTAATGTAACATTATAAACCTGTCTGTTCCATTAGAATTAGAGACAAGTTCTGTTTAGAAATAACTCCAAGAACAGTTTTTATGTTTTATTTTCACACTGCAAATCAGGTCCGATTTGCTTCAGCCTCAAAGAGCCTGTTTATGTAAAATTAAATCAGTGCTGGCAGCAAACTGCACATTTTTTTTCTAAATGGGAAATGGGTTAACCTTTCAGAAGACCCACTAAGCAAAAGCATATGGCAGCTCCTGAAAGTAGAAATGTTTCTCTGGGCTGTGGGTCAGTGACAATGGCCACATTATCTCTACAAAATGGGGACATTCATTGGGTGGCTCTACTCCACGCAAAAAGTACTGCTGCAGTGGAAGATAGTAAAGCAATGAAAAGAATATATAAAATACTTTATATAGTTTATACATGTTTACACACTATTATCTGAAGGAAGAAAAGGTATTCTAGGGAAATTTATTCCATTAAATGTAAATTTTTACAGGGTTTCTGAACTTTGTCCAAACTCACTAGTATCAATCCACTTAAAACAAATAACCAATTTAATCAAAATGGTTACTTGATATTTCTTTATCAGATTCTTCTTCATTGGCTTAAGAAGATATAAGACAGGAGTCCCCAGTCCTTAGACCATGGACCAATAGCAACCTATGGCCAGTTAGCAACCCGGTTGCACAGCAGGAGGTGAGCGAGGGTGAGGGAGCATTCCTGCCTGAGCTCTGCCTCCTGTCAGATCAGCGGTGGCATTAGATTCTCATAGGAGTGCAAACCCTATTATGAACTGTGCATGCAAGGGATCTAGGTTGTGCACTCCTTATGAGAATCTAACTAAAGCCTGATGATCTGAGATAGAACAGTTTCATCCTAAAACCATCCCCTCCACCACCACCACCACTTGCCAATCCATGGAAAAATTGTCTTCCATGAAACCAGTCCCTGTTGCCAGAAAGACCGGAGACCACTGAATAAGACATGAAAAATACAAGTAATTCTTTTTCCTTTTTGCTTGAAGAAGAAATTAAACAACTTTGTCTATTCAATAAACCATGGTAATATCTGAGTGCCTTTTCCCCAAGAAGATGAATTATAACATTTCAACAAATAGCATGGGTAATGCTTACAAAATTCCTGAGAGTTTTTTGTCCACAAGTTATCATTTCTGCCTGTTTTGATGTTGTTACTGGGCAACAGAAAGGATCTTATTCATTGAGCATGCCTAGCATGAAGGTTGTATTGGACTGAGACCAGCATCCACTATTTCTGTCCCTTTGCATTAAGAACCCAGCTGCACCCACAAAACTTTGATATAGGTTGCAGACAAAACCTTGTGTGTCTGATCCTGAAAAGGTAGGAAGGAAAATACACAAACATACACACACAAATAAGTCTCAGAGGAACAGAGAAAAAAAAAGTGTGGGGAATATCGAGATGTTACTTACCATAATCTTAGGTTGGGAATAAAGTAGGTAAGCCGAAAAAACTCTTAACTGTTTATTGAAAAAAAAATCAATCAAATATGTTGCTACGCTTTGAACGTGTCCCCACAAAGTTCGTGTGTTGAAAACTTAATCCCCAATGCAACAGTGTTGGGAGTTGGGAACTCTAAGAGGTGATTAGACCATAAGGGCTCTGCCTCATGAATGGATTGATGCCAATATCATGGGAATGGTTTTGTTATCATGGGGTTGGGATCCTGATAAAAGGATGAGTTTCCCATCCCCTCCTCTAAGGAGTGTGCAAGCACTCTCTGTCTTTCCACCTTCTGCCATGGGATGATGCAGCAAGAAGACCCTTGACAGATGTGAACTCTTGGATTTTGAACTTCCCAGCCTCCAGAACTGAAAGAAATTAATCTCTGTTCTTTATAAATTGCCCAGTCTTTGGTATTCTGTTATAGCAACACAAAATGGACTAAAACATAAACTAAAGAGAAAAGAGAATCATTCATGATTTTGACCAGGTCCTAAAACATCAACATTTACTGGATATATAATTTCATCTAAGACAATTTCAGTAGACACATTCTTAATCTACAGAGAACACCTTCCTAGCATCATTACTTGGAGGATTAAATGAGCTGACATATGTAAGACTCTTAGCATATTACCTAGCATGTAGTAAGTATTTTAAAAATGTTAGTTCTATTTTCATTGGGGAAAAAAGGGGGGGGGGCAGGCGAATAAAGCAACCAGCTATTTGTTTTTAGTTTTTATGAACTCGTCATAGTTCTACATTAACATCTGAAAGGCAAAAGGTAAAATTAACATCTGAAAGTGTCAGTTATATAATCATAGAAAATTAGAACTGAGGGGAACTTTAAAAGCTCATCTAGCTTAAGATCCATATTCACCAATGAGAAAAGCTAAGGACGAGATAAACTCAATGTCCTAGACAAGATCCCAGGCAGGGGGTGGCTGGGTCTAGAAAGCAGGTCCTTGAATCTGCCCAGAGCAGCACTCTTTCTTCTAGACCCACTGAACATTCTGCATCCTTTCAAATGACAAAACATCAAATTTACATTAAGCAATTAATAACAAACCAATTGACTTACTTCACTTTGCATCTTTTGAGCCTCCTTTGAAGCTTGATACGATGGTGTCTCAACAAATTCAAGCATTGGCTTTCCCTTATTTTTCTCATATTCTTCTTTGTATTTAACCTTCATTGGAAAAAGAAAAGCATATATGAATCGAGAGCCCTTATACAAACAGAGCAAAGTAAGACAAAATATATGTTCAAAACTAGTCATCTTGTCTTCTAAAATCGTATTATTTTGGCCATTTAGGTTGATCACTGGGTTCCCTTTGGTTAATGACATACAAGGAAAGTAAACAGGTAATAGAAAATTTCCTAAAGGATAAAAATAATTTAGAACAACTAATGTAGTTCTAGGACCTGTATAAAGTATTTTGTCAAATGGCTGGAATATATAGATATGTATCATATATATGGGGTTATATATGTATAAGCAAATGGCATACACACATAGGTAGTAGAGAATCCCTGAAATCGCATTGATGTCTATTGGGAAATCAAGAACAAGAAAGAAAACATGGGTATGATCCTCTATTTTTCTGTCAAAGGGAAGATGATGTCCTCCAGGACTGCTGAATATTTTCATAGACACTGAGTAAAACACTCACACAGACCTTATATGATTTATATCAATTTCACTATGCAATATTTAATATCAAATTATGAATTATCTAATTCAATTACAGTCAATCCTCATCTTACTTTGGTTTATAAAATGAGTGATATTTTTTATCTTCTAATAACAAAAAATAATATGTAAGCCCATCAGAATGGTTGGCTTTTTAAACAATATTCTCTTTAAAATTAAACTCATAGAAGTTTTTATACTTCATTTCATTCAGAAATGCACTCTCAATAAAATTTAATAATTATCTAAAAAATTATTTGTTATTAAAATAATAATGTTAATGATAATTCAACCCAAGAGAAATTTTTCAAACTTAGAACTTTATGAAACAGGAAATATGACAGATTTTTATATACCTATTTGTAGACACAATTTTGTTGCAAAGAGTATGATAGAGTGATCAATAAAAGTATTGGGAAGTATAATAGCATACATCACTAGGATAAAATTTTGTGAAATGGCCAGGTGCGGTGGCTCACACCTGTAATCCCAGCACTTTGGGAGGCCAAGGCGGGCAGATCACGAGGTCAGGAGTTCAAGACCAGCCTGGCCAACATAGTGAAACCCCGTCATTATTAAAAGTCAAAAAAAAAAAAATTGCTGGGGATGGTGGCGGGCACCTGTAATCTCTGCTACTCAGGAGGCTGAGGCAGGAGAATCGCTTAAACTCGGGAGGCAGAGGTTGCAGTGAACCGAGATTGCACCATTGCACTCCAGCCAGGATGACAGTGCGAGACTCCATCTCAAACAAAAATTTTGTGAAATAAATGAAATTAAATACGAAATTTTTAGAAATGATGTGTATTTCCAAACTTAAAGGGGAACTGTTTTGTTTATTTTTAAAACCAATGAAGGTGAGTATGAAATTTTTATGGACTTTACATTCCACAGAATAGATTTAAAAGACTGATATAAAACTTTATCTTAACAGATGCTGGACCTGACATCTTTTGCAACTATTTAAGCTCAGAATTTTTAAAAAATAGCGACTTTAAAGTATGCTAGAGAGACGACTTTTTTTAAGTTTATTCAGGGAGTACCTAGAATTTCATATTGGAAAAAAATATTAATCAAGAATACATTAGTAAGACTGTATTCCCTTTTTAATAACACTTATAATTGAAATAAGAAATTATAATAAACCTTGCACCTGGAAAATTAATGTTACTGCTCAAAATGACAAATCAAGACACTAGAAAAATTTAAATCATCATGTGGTTTGACCATAGTTTAATTAATTTCTATCTTGTAACTTTTTAATTATGTGAAGTAACAGTTATTTTACAAAATGCCTTTAGATTGAAATATGGTTCAAGCTCCCCTGACCCCAATACATACATAGCAAATAGTGTTTGAGATTTTCAAAAGTAATGTTAACATTCTCAGGATTTATTCTTTTCTGCAACTGTACATTCTCAGTTAAGATGCATGGCAGTGAGTGGCAGGCCTCAGGATGGTTACGGCTTCCTGGCAGGGAGGGTAGGTGCCCAGCAAGTGCGTACCTGACTTTGGAGGATGGCATTGCCTTTATGGTGCAGATGTTCCACAGCATCCGCATCAAAATGATACATTCCTTTGTTTTCCTCAAAGATCTTTTTATATTCTCGCTAAAATACAGAATGTGAAAATAAATTTAGAATCAAAGAGACTGATTAGAGCCATCAATACTTAGAAATGCAAACTGCACAATACAAGCCACCGAGAGCTGCAAAGCTGTTGCCAAGTCCCCGTCTGCAGTTAGCTGGCAGGTAGGAGGTTTCTGACACTGAGATACACAGACAATGCAAGACAGACCCACTCTAGGTCAGCATATGAAACACATAAGAGAGGCAGAGGACAATTAGCCGCAAACATAATGTAAAGGATATTCACAACACCAGGGAGTGGCAACGAAAAGCTAGCGCTGGGACTCGTGGAAATAGGTAAAGTGGAGCAAAATAAAGACCATTTGTCTTGCTCTTATCTTATGACAGGAATATGTTTAACACTGTTCAAAAGGAGAGAAGGAAAGAAAAACAAAAAGAATAAAGGAAAAGAAACCCAGAGGCAAGGAATAAAAAAGTCCTATACAAAAAGACTCTACCATGAAGAAGATTGAGGGTCACAAGGAAAATGTAAGAGAAATAATTCAACTATTTTTCCTAAAAGAAAAGGGTAAAAGGCGCCCGGAAGAGAAATTGAGAAATCTGGGAACAGTCAGTTGAGTTTTTAAGCTGAAAAAATTGGATGAAGGCTACTATTTAGACGTACAGAAAAAAAGTTGAATTTGGAAGAGACTGAATTGAACAGGGATGCCAAGTCTGGCCACTGAAAGATGCTAAATGTAACAGGCAGCAATATGACAAAAATTGTTTCAATAGCAATCTAAGTGTCCATCAATAGATGAATGAATAAAGAAAATGTGGTACATATACACAATGGAATACTATTCAGCCACAAAAATGAATGAGATCCTGCCATTTGCAACAACATGGATGGAACTGGAGGTCATTATGTTAAGTGAAATAAGCCAGGCACAGAACAACAAATTTCACATGTTCCCTCACTCATATGTGGGAGCTAAAATAGTGAGACTCCAGCTCTACAAAAAATAAAGAAATTAGCTGGGCATGATGGCATGCACCTATAGCCCCAGCTACTTGGGAGGCTGAACTTATGAAGACAGAGCAGAATGATGGTTACCAGCAGCTGGGAAGAGTAGAGACCATCTCCTCAAGTGGAGAAGGTTAAGGGGTGCAAAAATACAGTTAGAGAGAATGAGTTGAAGATCTAGTATTCAATACCACAATAGGGTGACCATAGTTAACAATGATTTATTGTACATTTTAAAATAACTAAGAGTGGAATTGAAATGTTCCTAACAGAAAGAAATGACAAATGCTTGAACTGATGGATACCTCAGTTATCCTGATTTGATCAATACACACTGTATGCCTGTATCAAAACATTACATTTACCCCATAAATATATACGACCATTATGTATCAATAACAATTATAAATTAGAAAATTTTAAAAATGATTATTTCATGATTTCTATCATTGGAGATTGGACACTTAGTTATTTTGCCTTATTTGGAAAAGACCTTTAGAAGTAAATGGTAGCTCTTAAAGACTTAAGGCTACAGAGACTTAAGAAGCTAAAAATAGTTGCTTATTAGGCAATGGGGTGCCAGTAAAAATGACAATAGAGTGGAGGGATACAGAAACAGTATTTGAAAGGGAGCAGGAAAGAGCTGGCCATAAGGAAATTTGCATTTCGATCTTACGGGATGCTCCAGGGATTTCAGAGTGAAAGAGGAAGAAAGCCCAGTGCTAGGAATGGAACAGATGCCCAACTGTCCTGCCACAAGAGAGCTGCCCTTTCATGTGAGACAAAGCAATAATCCCCAGAGGGAGCCTGGCCTCAAGTGCTTCCAGTCAATTAGGGAGCTGCAATATATGTTCCCCCAAACCTAACCAGAATAAAATCAGGGAGGAAAGCACCCCCAGGAAGGTCGTGAAAATGTTCATATAGTACTTTTTTTTTTTTTTGGATAGGGTCTTGCTCTGTCACCCAGGCTGGAGTGCAGTGCAGTGGAGGGATCATGGCTCACTGCAGCCTTGACCTCTGGGCTAAAGCAATCTTCTCATCTTAGCCTCCTGAGTAGCTGGAGCTATAGGTGCATGTCACCATGCCAAGCTAATTTCTTTATTTTTTTGTGGAGCTAGGGTCCCACTATGTTGCCCACACTGGTCTCAAACTCCTGGCCTCAAGCCATCCTCCTGCCTTGGCCTCCCAAAATGCTGGGATTACAAACAGGAGCTACTGCACCCAGCCCACAGAATACATCTTGATTGAAGGAAACAAGTTATAAATTTTGGCTCCTCTAATATTTTTTTTTAAAAGCCTTTTTTTGGGATAGGCATGGTGGCTCCCACCCTTGGCTCCCAGGTCAAGAGATCGAGACCATCCTTGGCCAACATGATCAAACCCCATCTCTACTAAAAATACAAAATTAGTGGGACGTGGTGGTGTGCATCTGTAGTCCCAGATACTCAGGAGGCTGAGGCAGGAGAATCGCTTGAACCTGGGAGGTGGAGATTGCAGTGAGCCAAGATCACGCCATTACGCTCCAGCCTGAGACAGAGTGAGACTCCATCTTAAAAAAAAAACTGTTTTTTTTTTTTTAACCAGTTAAAATCTGGAAAGAAAGATAATAATACAGACATTATAATCTGATTAGAAATTATCTTGTAATACGTGTTTATAAAATAATCATGAATGTAACAAACTACAACATAGTCCATTACTGAGTTAAAATCCACAACAGATATATATTAATGTCTAAAATAATTAATATATACTGAAAAATTCAGTAAATATTGTTCCCAACACAATTATCCATTTTAGTTACAAAGAATTTCCGAAACTCCTATTTAAGAAAACAAAAACAAAAAAATACCAAGGAAAACTTATTTGAATTAAGATCTGCAAAAGAACTTCGAATGTGTGTCTTTCATTATATAACAGTCTCTGTTGCCTCCTAGTGGGAGATACACAGAGTTACACAAAATACACATTTCTTAATTTATGTAAAGTTATAAAAGAAACTGAACACTACGAGAGGTCCATTTTCCAGGGGAAAATGTTCCCAAAATTTTAATTAGAATGATTTTACACACTAATTAAGGCACTCATATCACTCTATAGAGTTTAGGTTAAAATAAAAGTAATTCTGATATTGCTAAAGACATCTAGGGGTCTTTAAAACAACAGCTACTACGACAAATGGATAATTTTGGCAGAATATCTCTTACTGAGCAATCTTATTCAATCTTTTAATTTATAAATCAACAAAATTCCAATTTTTTACATGAAAATGTTTATATAGGCTATTCTTTGTTTCTTCACAAATTCTAGATAAAGGAGGCCATTCTAATATACAATAAAGTTGAGCAAATGTCAACTTTATACAATGTATACAACTTTGTAAGTAGGCACTTCAAAAGGAACACATTTTTTAAGTCTTAAACTTTCCCTCCCATGAAGTAGTCATTCAATCACAATTTGTCTATGGGGAAAAAGAAATCTGTCCTCTAGGCAAAAACACCACCTAAATGAAGATCTAAACCTTATAAATGATATATGAAATAAGTAACATATGACTTTGTTGCGTTTTCTCTGTTGAAGAGATGATAGAAACAATTTACATTAGACTGTACAAAATGGACCCACGTGTGACTTAGGGTTGTCAGTTACGAGAGTTAGCGAAGTCAGGGTCCTGATGTACTATGGGTTGGAACAGCATCCAGGGTAGTGAGAGTTCCACGGGGCTGACTACATGGGCAGTGCACCCAGATATTTTCATCAGGACATGAAGAACTCACCCTTTTCTCCTGGTTGCCTTGACCGAGAACACTGAAACCATGACAAGACTAAAAGCAATGTGTCAATGCAGTATAAATGCTGTTAGGAATTATTTTCAGAGAAAATACAGTTTAGACTAAGACAATTTTTCATGCTACTGAAGGCATACTAAATACAAGACACTCTGGTCTGGCCTGCATAAAATAAAATAGCCCTGACTTGAGAACCTGAACTTCCAAGTGGCTTTAATCTAACACAGATGAAGTAAGGGAAAGAAGAATGATAGAAAGGCCATTGTGCAGACACTTTGAAGTATAGCTGTATGCAGGAGATACTGGAGAGCACCAAGAACCTCCTTTGCAAAGTGACAGCTCTGGTGGGATTTCTGCAAGCAAAGGAGTATTTTTCAATGAGTTAGTTATTGAGGGAGGAGTGAGGCACAGGCCTTCTAAGGAAGCAGGTGAGCACACGAACGCTGCAGACATATTGGCTTCTTGGAGCCACAAGGCAACTACGGTTGCCATTAGATGAACCACTTACGCCGCTGAGCATTTTGCTGGCTTTCAAAACATGGTCTAAAAACAACAAATTTGGGAGATCTGAAACTGGATCATGCATATTTTGAATGTCTTTCTTGTACTTCACCTATGAAAATAACATGGAACAAAATACCATCTAGGAGAAGAAAATATTATGCTTTTGCATTATTGCATTTTTCATACATCATAAAGTAGTACTATTTAGTGGTAAATTGACAGGAGAATTTACAAGGAGCCACTAGATGGTGCTGATTTACTACGGAATGAATTTTAAAAAGTTATTTCTATATGGGCTTGAAAATACTTGGATAATTCCTTTTGTTGTTAACATATTCATGTTAACAGAATAAAGTAATTTTCACAGTAACTCTGCTTTCAAAAAATAAAGAGAATAGCCACTTTATTCTTTAGAAATTACTACAGCATTTCAATTATGCTTTGTGGAGATTTTAAGATTTTGATGTCTTCCATCCTATCACCACAGACTTTTTTAAAGCAACTTTTTGAAAATATAATACTATTAATAACAAAATATTGATAGCAAAGATATCACAGACTTACTATGTGCCACTTTTCTAAAACCCTTTATATGTATTAAGTATTGAATCTCCACAATAACCTCTTTATTAAGTAGGTATTTTAAGTAGTCCCATTTTATAGATAAGAAAACTGAGGCACAGAAAGACAAACACATAGTAATAGGTGATGAAATAGGATTTAAATCCAACCAATCTGACTCGAAACCTTTAGCTTTCAGCACTATGTTCTAGGTTCCTTTAAGTATATTTCATCTCTATTTCTAACAAAGCAACAGATCAATAATGCATAATTTTTATACTTGAAAAGGAAATCTAAATATTTTCACCTATAGCAATCAATTTTTTGATATTGCTATTTCTATACTCTAATTTTAACAAGAATTTAAAACATCATTTCTTGTAAAATTAATTTTCATTATTTTTAAAAACATGGAATGAGAACAATTCATATAAGGAAGTATTTCACAGCATTTACATAAGGGATAAAAAATAAATTGTAAGTCATTAAAGTAAAATTTCTAAAAATTTCTTTATATGATAAATTACCATGTACCAGGCAGTACTTTACAATAAACTCAATTTCATAGCCATAATTACATGAGGTAACTACTGTCCTAACCACTAATTTGTGGTAATACAGACCACTTCTCTGCAAAATCTATTTCTACTCTTGAACAGATATAATAACTTCATTTGCAATACTATTCCTACTTATTAACTAATTAGTAATCAGTAACCATTAAAAATTAATTACAATAATATATTTTTCTCAGAAAAAGCTTTAGAAAAATATGCTTCAGTTCAACTACAAATTACTTGGAAGCTATATTATTTTGATTAAGTATCAGTAATTACAACACAGTCTATTCTAAAAAAAAAAGAATCAAAAGATATTGAAAATAATTTTCTATGAATTACAACTTACATTGCTTGCCAATGTAGCAGCAAGCTGACTCTGCCTAAAAGAAGCACTTTCAAGAGGACTGTAATGATGTTTCTTATCCTTCATTTCATTATCAAATTTTTCTTTGTATTTAATCTGTCATAAAAGAAAAGATAAACAGTACACGTATCTTTACATTTAAAAGTAACACATTTGATTTTCACATAGATAAAAGCTACCTTAAAAATGAATGGTTGCAAAGTTTACATTCCTGGTATCCATCTCCCTCTATAAAGCTTAATGGCATAAAGTGTTTTTTTGTTTTTTTTTTTTAATAAAAAAAGCTCTACTTCTACATTGATCACAAATGCAATGGCATGAACTCAAATCCTATTAATGAGAATTAAGCACTAAAATACCAAGATTTTTAAATGTCAGTTTTCATTTCTGCATTTCTATAATCCATGATCAGTTAGAAACCTAGACCACAAATGTCTTAATGTCTACCACATTTAGAAAATAGACTCTAGGCCCCAGAATTTAAATATAAATTTTCCAAAGGGAATTATTCCAGATAAAGAGCATGATGTGTACCACAGTTTTTCTCATCATTTCCTATACTTCATTTGCTCAAAAATTTAGTCTTAGGAACTACATTTTCTGAAATGTCCTGGGTCAATTTAATGTCAATTTAAAACTTTCTCTGCTTTAACTCCACAATTTATTCACCAGGAAAACCATCTCCAATACTCACTCTAAATTATTTTTCTCCTTTTAAGGGACTCTTAAAACAACCAAAAAGGGATTATCAACTTATTTGGTAGAACTATATTTTTCTCCATGTATAGAGAAATATAAGCATTCATGTCATAACTAATTAGAATATAAACACAATTTCACTAAAAAAAAAAAAAAAAAAAATCCTAGCTACTCACATGTCACACCTCCTTTAACTTACTTTAGCCAGGAAAGGGTGAACTGATTTCACAGGTCAAAGTAAGCTGTTTTGTTCTCTCATAATATTTTTCTGATGTTATAATTATTACAATGTTTTGTTTTCTAACAACATTCTGATAATACACTCTTATGCGTACATCTAAAGGCTCTGCCTTGCAGAAGGCTTTATTAAAAAGCAATTTGGGATGGCTCTCATGGTGTATTTTAGACATGCATAGGGTGATGGTCTCCTTCAGGGACACGTGTCCGGAACCTACCTATGAGAGAGAGCTAGAGAAAATCTTGATGGGAATACAGCATTTGGTAAATATTTTGAGATGGTTTACAGGAAATATTTTCTGTTCTGGTTCCATTTGATAATAACAACTTTCTGATATTCTCAATACCGTACAAATTGATTTTAAGTAACTGGCAAGACCTCTTTAAAACAAGAAAAACGGACTTTTTTATTATTTTGTGTCTTGAAATCAAGAACAAAATTACAAATGAAAGAAATTTAGATTTCCTTCAGCACTTTATACAGTAGCTGGCACAAAAGCAATGATTCACCCTGCCTGGTCCTCCCGTAAATACAAAGTCTTATTTTATTTATTTATTTATTTATTTTTGAGATGGAGTCTCGCTCTGTCGCCCAGGCTGGAGTGCAGTGGTGCAATCTTGGCTCACTGCAAGCTCCGCCTCCCGGGTTCACGTCATTCTCCTGCCTCAGCCTCCCAAGTACCTGGGGCCACAGACACCCGCCACCATGCCCAGCTAATTTTTTGTATTTTTAGCAGAGATAGGGTTTCACCACGTTAGCCAGGATGGTCTCGATCTCCCAACCTCATGATTTGTCCGCCTCAGCCTCCCAAAGTGCGCGGATTACAGGCATGAGTCACTGCCCCGGCCATAGTCTTATTCTTTTTGCCCTCTTCACCCTTCTGCTATACTTTTACCATATTTTAGTCACTGGTCCTGTCTCTCCTAAGTTTCTAGTGCCTAAAGGATATTCACTCAACAAAGATGGTGGACTCTTCAACATCTTTCCACTGGAATGACACTTCTGACTCAGCCATATTCATTAACACTGTATTAGCTAAATGGCAAAAGTAGGTTATATGATCTTTGCACACAGAGAGTCCATCATACTGTTTCTGCAAACTCTGAGGTTTCCAGCATAGTACCACTAGAGTACTTGAAAATGAAACTGATGAATTCCTTTCTTGTTATTAAACCTTGCATATGCTCTTCCAAGTAAACGTACGGAAACCCCTTCCTCAACTTATGATGGGGTTGCATCTCAATAAATCCACCATAAGTTAAAAATATTATAACTTAAAAATGCACCAAATACACCTAACCTACCAAACATCACAGCTTAACCTGGCTTACCTTAAACATGCCCAGAACAATGACCTTAGCCTACAGCGAGGCAAAATCATCTAATAACAAGCCTGTTTTATGCATGTTGAACATCTCATATAATTTATTGGATATTGTAAGGAAAGTGAAAAGCAGAATCGTTATACGGGTACTTGAAGTATGGTTTCTACTAAATGTGTAGCACTTCCATGCCATGGTAAGGTTAAACAGTCTTAAACTGAACCACTAGAAATCAGGGACCATCTACACATTTCTAAGAAACAATAATCAATCCGTTATTCATATATATTCATATTAAATGTAATAATAAGCCTTGTGTTGTGAAATTTATCTTGTTCGAATATTCACTACAGTGAGTGATTTGATTCACGATGCCTAAGGAACAAAAACACAAGTTTCCCTCATTAATGAATCACAAAGTAAAATAACTGCATTATATTAAAAAATGCATGGACCAGACACCGACACCAAATTGTTTCTAAGTTCGCTCTTTCTGTAAGGAATGCAGGTAAAATGAACTAAGAAGATCACCAAATGGTTGAAGGGAGTCACATCACTCACCTTCTGACGTGTTCACTCACTCACTACACAGACACACTCAACATTCTATTGTATTTTCAACCTAGAGCTCATACATCTGTGTGTCTACCTTCTCGTGCAGGCTTGCACCTTCTGAGACATCCAGGAAATGCTTTTCCTTGACTATAACTTGTTATCCAACCATGGAACAAGGCATAACACTTTCAGTTTTGAGATCATTTGAGAAAGGGAGGAACAGGTATTGGGGTGACTTTGCCATGGTTTTAAGACACAATGTTACTCCTTATACCTATTTCAATTATTCTGGAAACAAATGAAGTTACTCCATATGACTGGCTTTATTTACATTATGACTAGTGTGCCTAGTGGTCCTAATATTTATCACTTTTGTTTTTATTATTTTTTTATTTTTAATCTTTGTGGGTACATAGTAGGTGTATTATATTTATGGGGTACATGATATGTTTTGATACAGGCATGCAATGCATAATAATCACATCATGGAAATATCACCTTCTAAAAAAATACTCTATAGGTATATAGGATCCAACTCCTAGACGTTTTTTAAAAAATTATAAGAGACAGCAGGATTTTCAGAGGCTCACACTTGGAGAAAACATGGATACTGTTAAGCTACAATGACAGCATTGTAGCTCCTCATAACTGCACAACTTCTCATATAAAGAAATGAGAAGTTACATCTGCAGATCCTCCTATGAGGGTCCAGATCCTCATAACTGCACCTGGGTATGTGTGAAATGTAACATGCAAACCCAAAACTTTATATTGACATCACCTGTGACTCAGACTCACAAAAAGCCAGCAAAGGCACAAAAAAGCAGACCCTGAATGAAGGTGTTTCACCATAATCACGTAAACATATTTTAGCAAAGAAATAGCTTGATAAGTGTACCTTAATTATCATTGAAAATGAAAAGTAAGCAAATAACACAATACTGCGTATCTATAGACATCAATCCCCAGCAATCTTGGATGAAATTAAACTAAAAGCTATCAAGGAAGACAGGACAGATTTTTACATAGAACTCATCATAAAATCAATAATATCTTTAAGTCTTAATTTTACACAATATAATATCTCTGCTCTTATTTTCCTTGCAAAATAACATCTTACTGACTTTGCACCAAATGTTAATGATCCAGAGAATACTGGTTTAATCAGACTCTATACATCTATTGGCAGCGTAATCTGTGTTTTCACATAATAGTGGATCAAAGGCATATGAGCCCTGTCTCCATGGAGCCTGCCTTGTGGGAAGTGAAATGGATTTCTAAAACACACAAATACACACATATATCATGCAACTACTACAAATTGTATCAAGAACTGTAAAGAAAGGCAGAGAATAAAGGGGAAGAGAGCAGTATTTAAATTGGCGAGTCAGGAACATGACATTTGAGCTGATAATTGGGTGTGACAAGTTTGGTGGAGGGAGTGCTTGCCAGGACAGGAGAATGGTAGATTGTCCAAACCAATTAATACTCCTTGCAATTTAAGGCCACTGCTTACTACTAAATTTTCATGGTAATTTATAATGTGATTTTTAGGTTTAAAACCCATTCTTGCTGGGCGCGGTGGCTCACGCCTGTAATCCCAGCACTTTGGGAGGCCAAGGCTGAGGCAGGCAGATCACGAGGCTGGGAGATCGAGACCATCCTGGCTAACATGGTGAAACCCTGTCTCTACTAAAAATACAAAAAATTAGCTGGGCATGGCGGCAGGCGCCTATAGTCCCAGCTACTCAGGAGGCTGAGGCAGGAGAATAGCGTGAACCCAGGAGGCGGAGCTTGCAGTGAGCCGAGATCATGTCACTGCACTCCAGCCTGGGCGACAGAGAGAGACTCTGTCTCAAAAAAAAAAAAAAAAATTCTTATCAATGTATTAATGCAATTTTAGAACAATCCTAAATACTATAAGTACATAGTTTTTCCTTGAGGTTATAAAACTGAACAAGGAGTCTATTCATATAGACAAATTCCAAGTAATAAGATGATCTATGGATATATTAATTAATAAATTACTCTTAGAATTTTTAAAGTCAATGAATTCAACAGTTACTCTACTTATATTTGAGATACATATGCACCAATCCCTTCATCTTGGCACAGGAGATTTTTGCTTTATTTTTTTAACGATTTTTTAAAAATAACCTGGCCATAATTTTATCTATATTGTAAATTTTTAAAAGGGACAGTTTACAACTGTGGGAGTAAAGCTACTGTAGAATATAAGAAGGGTTTGGTATGTGTTCCCATTACCTTTCCCGGGTGAAATCCCACAGAGTTCAATTTACAGACGACACGTGAGAATCCCACCCATTCACTCTCTGTTCCCATCCTTTCATCAGACAAGTCTTATCCCCACATACCTTGACCATTGCCTTCTCTGTTAAAATGCTTCTGGTGCTCTGGTGCTCTTTTTCTCCCCGCATTCTATCCACTCTCATCTCCCTGCTTATTAAATCCCTAAATCGTTTGCCTTCTATGTATTTATGTGCCTTTATTATTAGTTGAGGAGCAAACTAAAAGCTTTAATGCTGTCAATGAAAATAAGAAACTAAACTTTCTGCCCACATTTCTGTTATAATTGATATACCTGAAAATACAAATGGAATATACTGAGTTCATCCCAGAATTCCTATTATTTATTTTCCCACCTTTCCCCTTTTCTGATGAGTTTTTATACCACTTATAAAATCTCACATGACATGAAAAAATAAACACGAAAGTTATAATGTAACTTAAAAATTATAATCTGCTTAAGCATCTGATCACTCAGTTGCTAAATAATTTAAGATTTAAGAAAAAAAAAATCTGCTTTCAAACCCAAGTAAGGATCAAATGGGGGAATTTTTGTGGATTGAATTTGAGATGTGAAAATAAAGCTCAAACGTCAAAACTTTCTTCTAAGGGCTCTCAAATAGGATTGTGATGGAATGAATTTAAGGTCAGAATTTCACAGTGTTTGTATTCCTGCTCCATTCTGTGCATGAATGCATCTAAAAACGTAGAATAGAAAACTATTTTGAATATCTAAAGTAAAATTATTCCTATGAAATGATGTCATGTTTCTATGGGCCAGGCACCATTTTAAGTGTTTTACTCAAAGTAACTCATTTAACCTTCACAGCAACCCTGAGAAGTAAACACTGTTGCTGTCATCCCCATTTTATAGAAGAGGAAACAAAAACAGAGAAATGAAGCAATTTGTCCCAGGTCACTCTGCTAGCAAGCAACAGAACCAGGAGGGCCCTGCTCCAGGGTACATTTTCTTAACCACTAGACCAAACCATACTGCTTCTCCAGAATTTGCTTTCTCTCCTGTGTAACTGATGGGGAATTTCTGTCCCCAGAAAAGGGTGAAGTTGTAAGAGGCCAGGTAGCTATGCTGGAAATCTAAAGTGATGCCCATATCCCCTGTCTCTTCAACAAGCATTGCTGGGAATATGTAGCGCTTAGAGTCACAGCCTTTTAATGAGAGTGTCACCCAGACATGTCCCCAACCTCTTGCACATCAGTAGCCTCCTGAGTTACAAAGTTGCTTTATAAGTGAAAGTCCCTTGTTAACTGTAAAACAATTACTGTGAGGCACAATTGCATTTGGGCATCTCTCACGTCTGCCTCTCCCAGGGAGCAGTTGTGTCTGCTTCATTTTCATTCCCACAGCCACAGAGTCTATTCAGGTACTGATCACTTTATGTGCAGGTTACCACCGTCACAGCCCAGCTGGCCTGCGGACATTCACCACTTGTGAGCCAGACTTTCCTGCCCAATGTCACCACGTTAACCTTCCCTAAGTATTTTCTTCACAATCAATCTTTGCTCAAAACCTTCAGTGATGTCTTCTTTCTTCCCTGAGAGACTACAGTTAACACGGCAAAAAGTAGTTCTGGTGTTTACTTTTTGGAATTGAACCCTGAAATGCTTCCTGTGATTGGGTTCTGAAATCACTTTTTCTTTTTATCATTATTTGTTCATAGAACACACTATTCTGGAAAGGGGGTGATGGGGAGTTATTATTTAACAGGTATAGAGTTTCACTTTTACAGGATGAAAAGAGTCCTGCAGATGGATGGTGGTGAGGGTAGCACAACATTATAAACGCATTTAATGCCACTGAACTGCACACTTAAAAACGGTTCAGATGGTAAATTTTATGTTATATATATTTTATCACAATAAAGAAATGGGGAAAAATTATATATATGAACACATTATTCTTATTCTGTTCTCTAAGCAATGGCTTATCGTCAAAATCAATACACATTGACCCATCCATCATGACACAACATCTAAACTCCTCCCAAATTCCTTTTCATACACGCACAACTATATCCTCTTGCTCAGAGCCTCTGCCATCAGATTTCTGTCCCCTGGCACACTTATTCCCAGCCTGTATTTGGGGCCTTCCCCTTGAGCAGAGTTGACTTCTCCCTTTAAATCCAAATTAGCAAAAATCTACCTCCTACACATGAACTTTCTAAGGACGTGTCTTTCTTCTCCACACTAACAAGACACATTGTGATGCGTGTACATGGGTGTAAAAGACATTTTGCTTTCACTCTGTTGGTATTTCCCTTTCTACTAACAAATTTGGGCATCTTTTCGCCTGTTGATTGACCATTTATGTTTGCTCTTCTGTGAACTGTCTATTCATTTCACTTATCCCTTTTTCTACTGGGCTGTTAAATCTTTTTCATTCATGGGAAAAACAAAATTCGACCCAAATCTTAAACTATATACAAAAATAAATTCCTTTTAAAGAACATTTATATTTTATAGGTATTGCATATTATAGACATTTTATATTTAAAATATTAAAACGTTCTCATCAAATGCATTACAAGTACTTTTCCAAATATTTGAAGACCACTTCTCTTTTTTTGTATTTTAAAAAACTATTCTCAGATACATCTTTCTCTGTATAAACTCTGAATTATTTAATTTATTCAAGTTTTTCATTTCATTAAAAATTTTTAAACCCTTTTTTTGGATTCCAGTTGGAATTGCACGGAGCTTTTAATGTTAACTTTGAAAGAATTAACATTTTTGGATATTTCGTATCAAAGCTCTTTCAGCAACAGAATAGTATGTCTTTTCATTTGTTTGGGACTTATTTTAGGCTCTTCAATCAGATTTCATACCTTTCATCATTTACATCTCTCCACTTTGAAATGTAATTCAAGTAAGATTTCTGCAACTTGAGAAATGAGTATTTTCGAAGTCAAAAATAGTATAAATGTGTAAAAATTACTGTTTGTTAACATTATTGTTGACTCTGCAAACGTTACCTTTTTCATTAAGAGAGTGTTTCATTTTCATATAGTTAATGTGCCTACCTATTGTAGCTTCTGGTTTTCTGGTCTTGTTTAAGAAACTCTGTTATCCTTATGTGGTACACAGAGTCTCCTGGATTTTCTTTGAAGATTTTAAAATTATTTTATTGTTTGCATTCACATTTTTAATCCACCTGGAATTCATTTTTGTATATGGTTTAAGATTTGGGTTCAATTTTGGTCTTCCCATGAAGGACGGTGTGTTATGTCAGCACCATTTATTAGCTAATCCAACTTCTCCCCACTGACTTGAATCGACACTTTTAACATATATTAAATTCTTATACATATTGGAATCTATTTCAGGACTCCCTATTCTACCCTACTGATTATTTAATCTCTCACTACACCAATCCCATATTGATTTAATTTCAGTAGTTTTCTATTAACTTACAGTAACTCATAACTTAAGTTCCCCTTCACTGGTCTTCATTTTCATACTTTTAAAGGCTATTCACTGGTATTTTCTTTCCACACAAACTTTAAGATCATTTTATCCATTTAAAAAAAAAAAAAAAAAAAAAAACACTGTTGGATTCTAATAGAAGTTGCCTGACATTTACATAATTCTGAAAGAACTGACATCTTTATCTATTGAGACTTTCAGCCAAAAACATAAAATGCCTTTATACTTTTTCAGACCTTATTTTATGCTCTTTGATAAGACTTCAAAGTTTTCTTAATTTTCATCTCCCCTTTTAAATTTTGTGATTAAACAAAAGCACTTGAAATTGGGAAAATTAATATTCTTATTACTAAGTTTAAAACTGTGTGTGTGTGCACGTGTGTGTGTGTGTGTAGATTAAAACATAATTATTTAGTATGACTATTAATGATTTCCGGAAATCCAGGAAAATGTGACAACATGGCTAAAGTCACTGAAAAATGTTCAGATTTATGCCTGGAGAAAAGAAAACTTTGTTTTATGCTTAAAATTAGACTTAATTTTTTTTTTCTTTACTGAAATTCATAATGATTGCAAGCCCATGTGAAATGGGCTCAGAAACATTATCTCTGTTTATCCTTGCAATTAAAGATATTATCTAAAATGAAATATTTTCCTGTGCTGCTAGAAACAAAATCTCTGAATAAAGTCATTGTGGAATCATCACTAGAGCCTTACTTGACTAGAAAGTTTAGAAGCTTCCATGGCATGTTCAAAATCTGGTCTTCCAATTACAGTGGGCTCTTTATTCATTATTCCTTGTCCTTTCTTGTATTCTGCCTAAAATGAATAAATAAGACAATGTTAAATATTTCTGCCCTCCAATGATGTCAATATGGAAACACTGACATTAGCCAAAATAAAATATAACAGACCTTCATCCCATTAATATTCCTTATAACATATCAAACACTAAAATGTTGACTGCTAAAGCAGAAATTGATTTTATCCTGTGCTTACATGAATAAACTCAACTTTTTGCAGTAAAATACTAATTTTGAGGCTAAAAGTGTTCGGTCATCATCATCTTTGTAATTATATATAAATACTATAGCAAAATATTCGGGAAAATTTCTGGGGAATTGAGACCCTGTACTCTCCATATCGGTAGCTTTTATAGTTTCATTTATTCTCAGGAACTGTTCTGGCCATACTTGATTGACGTGCATTTGCACATAGTAATGATTGATTTTAGGGGGAATTTAGCCCATGTTATGAAAAATTTTGGTTCAAGTTAAACCATCATTTTTAACCAGGTTTTTCAATATGTTTAAGTAAAATGGTATTAACTCAAGTGGGCACCTCAGAGAAGATAAGAAACAGTTATGCCACGTAGAAAGTAGACAAAGGTAAGTGTTGGTGGAAGAGAATCTACACAATGAACAGCAGCAATATGGAAACGAGGCCAAGCAAGAGTCTTTGGAGCAGGGTTAGGGGAGAGATTATATGGGACCATATGACTGATAACCTTGACTTTCAGGCTGAGACATCTGAATGTCAACTTATACCTAAATAGTATTTCTCTAAAAGAATGATTACACTAACCATAGCCAATTTGAGTTTGGGCTGTTTCCGCATATACCCAAATAATTAACATAATAAAATAGATAATTGGGGGGGGGGAATTGAGATTTATTCATTTATATTGATTAGTTACAATAATTAAATTAACCATCCAATCACTGAAGCTATGCTTTGTCTCCTACAAAAGTAAGAAATCATTTCTGTTCAAGGTTTAGAAAGAGAAGTTACATTGCTTATGATCTTAGAGATCTGGGTTGCCATCTTGATGTCCGGTCGGTCGAGCTCTGCACTGTAGGTGTGAGCGTCCTGCACGTCTTTCCTATAAGAAATCTGATCAGAGACAGTTTTGGTTAAAAAATAAATAAATTAGTAATTTCATATAGCTACTAGTCTTACTGTTCATAACATTATTTATTCTCATCATAATAGCTTAGAGAGCCTACTGACTTAAGTTGGTTTATTTGTGCATCTATTTGTATAGCTATATTAACTCTTTATACCATACCTACGTCTCACTAATTTAACATATTTGGGGCAGTGGCTCACGTAGGTAATCCCAGCACTTTGGGAGGCCTAGGCGGGCGGATCACCTGAGGTCAGCAGTTCCAGACCAGCCTGGCTAACATGGCGAAACCCCATCTCTACTAAAAATACAAAAATTATCTGGGCATGGTGGTGGGCACCTGTAATCCCACCTACTCGGGAGGCTGAGGCAGGAGAATCGCTCGAACCTGACAGGCAGAGGTTGCAGTGAGCCGAGACAGTGCCACTGCACTCCAAACTGGGTAAAAGAGTGGGACTTTGTCTCAAAAAAACAAAAACAAACTTGAACTGAATTTATGCTACCTAAGAAATAAGACTAAGATCAAGGCACAAAACCAACCTTAAAGGGTTTTTATATCTACCACTTTATGAACATGTCTTTGTATCTAAGTGTATATTTATATTCATAAGCAGAATATCCTCATCAAGAACTTCAACTTGTCCATCACAAAGTCTCAAGCCCCACTGGGTGCAAGATAAGCCCAAGCACAAGAATATTGCAAATTACTTCCTTGGGGATGGTGGGTGGTGAAGCTCTGTAGCTCTCCAGCATTTGCCCTTTCAACTACACCCTTCTCTCCCTTCAAATGTTCAAAGGCCCATGCCTAGAGATCTAAGGTACTGATAGCTTTATCACCCAATAAATATCATTGCAATGACTTGAGCCTTCCAAAATAAAAACAATCACATTGAGTAACATTCTCCTTCTGAATGCATGTTAGACACAAGCCAAAGTATGGTAAGTAGAGATTTAAAGAGAAAAATACATAAATTTTGACAAATGTACTTTAGATCACATTCGTCATTTAGATTAACTTGACTGACAAATGGAAAGAGACAAGAATTGAACTGGCATAATGTCCGATGGTGAATGTTTCACTGGTCAGCTCACTTCTTTATTTCTTGCGATTTGTCTTGAGCTGAAGCAATGTTTGCCAGATGTGGTTCTACTTCGCAATATCCCCAGGGACCAGCTGGCAATTAAAATATATTCTATTAAAGTCATAATGCAAAGTGTACAGTCATGGACATCCTTAAAACCCATCTTCATTTTTTCAGAGCATAGAAAGATGGAAGAAATGTATCACCAGACATCTGTACAAAATGCACAATTAATTACATTGTGTACAAATATTTCTAATGTCACCTGCAACCTTTCTGGAATAGCTTCATTTAGGGGTACTTATTAAAGATTTAGATTCTTGAGGTCCAGCCACAGTCCTCTGTAACAGAATTTTGATAGATGGTGCCCAAAAATCTAATTTTAATGAATTCCCTAGTTGACTGCTGTAAACCAGTGTTCTGGGTAATATTAATATATCTTGTTAGTTTCCTTTCAATCTAGCAGAATTAAAAATTTCACCCTTTCTTACTCCTTTTAAAAATAAGATCAAGTGTAAGAAGTGACAATGCATTAATACATCAACAGGCTCCCTGTGCATTATGTTACTTTATTTCAATGAAACATTTATATACACTTCTATTTACTCTTTTATGAGCTTACATTTGCTTCACCATCAAGACTATTTTTTAAACTACATTTATAATCATGAATCTGTCTGACAAGTGAACACAGCTGAAGCACAATTAGTATAATTTCAGAAGGAACATCTGTTTTCTTCCACATTTATATTTTCAGAGGTTTTACGTTAACAAGTCATTTCAGGTAGGTTTTATGCATACAGGTAGTAAAAGAAACATAAAAATAAGCCGGAAACTGAGTTATTTTGTTGGGTGGATTTTAAATCTTTAGGGAATGTTTTTAAGCAGGCCAGTTCCATCGGCTTCAAAAAGCAATACGCTCATCCACAAATGATGGTAAATCAATCTCATCCTATGCCAAGTTAAATACAAGCTGTGTAAACAAAAACTGGCTCTCAGGTGAAAACAAACCCAAATTATTACCCAACTACAAGACTAACTGCTTCTAAGTTACTACATTCATATGAAAACCACAGGGGGGAAATGTCTTTTTGTTTAGAAAAGAATGAGGGTAAAAATGGAAACTCTTACTTTTTGAAAAGAACCGCAACCTTTCAGAAATCTAAGCTTTACATGTGTTACCTAATTATATGCTGCTCAGCCTAATGACTGCGTGAAGAGAGGTGAACAGCACAAAGGCGGCAGGAGCAGGACTCTGAATAGGGCCCCATCATCCATGTAAATTGCAAATTAGAGGCCGGCATATGCGACTCACAACAAATATTAAGATTGACATGAACTGCAAATTCAAACAAGAGGACACCATGGAGCCACACAGAAAAAAGCTTCCATGCCTGATCACTTGTCAGATCTTCCAGGATATCACTCCCTGGGAATATTCCATAGGAAAGGGGGCTTATGTTGGGGGACATTCAAGAGGGTGACACTCCTGATGTCACTATCTCCAAGGGTGTTTGAATATACATGGAATGGCAACATGGCTTCCTGCACAGATGCCTCATTGTCCTACACCTAACCTATTGCTAGCGTCAGAGGCATCTGAACCAGAGAAACTCCATCTTGAGAAGGGAATGGGTAAAATGAGGCTGCAACCTACTGGGCTGCATTCCCAGATGGTTAAGCCATTTTAAGTCACAGGATGACATAGGAGGTTGGCAAAATATACATGTCATAAAGACCTTGCTGACAAAACTGGTTGCAGTAAAGAAGCTGGCTAAAACCCATCAAAACCAACATGGCAAGGAGAGTGACCTCTGGTCATCCTCACTGCTACACTCCCACCAGCATCATGACAGTTTACAAGTGCCATGGCAACATCAGGCCAGTACCCTACATGGTCTAAAAAGGGGAGGCATGAATAATCCACCCCTTGTTTAGCAGATAATTAAGAAATAACCATAAAAGTGGGCAACCAGCAGCTTTTGGGGCTGTTCTGTCTATGGAGTAGCCATTCTTTTATTCTTTTACTTTCCTAGTAAACTTGCTTTCACTTTACGGACTCGCCCTGAATTCTTTCTTGTGTGAGATCCAAGAACCCTCTCTTGGGGTCTGGGATCAGGACCCATTTCCTGTAACACTAGGTTTGAGGGAAGCTCATCTGACATTTCTCAATATGTACTTGCTCCAATCTACCACCCATCAGAACTCAGGAAGAATAAAAAATGTAACACAGCAGAAGAGAGGCTTGGAGGACAAAGTGTGTGTATACATATATGGTTTTTTTCTATTCCTTAATAAATTCAAACCCTAAATGCTAACCATATTGGAACAATGGACTGGCCTTCACTCTTCAGTCTTCTCATGACAATGTGGTGCTCTATAAATCTTGTTTTGCATCAGGACAGGGAAAAGAAGAAATCATCAACTCAGTAGACATGTGACCTTGAGGGTCAATAATTGCTTTTACATTATTTTCCTTAATGTCTTGTTCCCTACTGTGTCCTCGGAGCATAGCAGAGAACAAACAAGAAGGAGGAAGAACAGGAGGAGGAAAGGGGAAAGAGGAGGAAAAAGAAAGATTAAAGAAGAAGAAAGAAGGAAGGAGGAGGGGAGGAAAATAATAATAATAATAATCTCCATTTCAGACTATTATGTACCATATTAAGGACTTAACATTCACTAACTCACTCACACATTTTCTCAATGTACGACTGTTTGAAATTTTTCAAATAATCATATCTGTTAAAGTTTCATTTCGTTACTACTCATCTATTTCATTTATTTTCTTATTTTTATTAGAATAATTTTAGTAAATTCCACAAAGGAAATAACTGTAATTTTAACGAGCATTGCACTGATTCTATAAAATGCCTTAAAGAAAAATGATATTGTAACAAAATGTTGGTCTTTTCCTAGGAGAAAGTGGGATATTCCTCCATTTCTTTAAATATCTTATTATACCTTTCAATGAAGTTTCATCATTTTGTTCTATATGTCTGGCACTGGGCAAAGAAATTACCATACGATTATCATTTTTATACATTGATCTTGTACTCAAGATGATCCACTTTTTCCTTTTAATAGTGTAAACAGTATAGAGTCTTATCTGAAAATAGTGATTCTGGTTTCTTCCATAGGAACACCTAGAATTATTACCTTACATGCTTGATCTCTTCCTCTTGGCTTCTTTTCACTGAATTTATCTCTTTATTCTTTCTCATTTATCTAAGTCATTCTCCTATCTAATCCCTTTGTAGTGGACATGTGTTGAATTTTTTTGTCAGCCTAGGTTTTTTAATTTGGAAACAGCTCCCCCATCACTCCATGTGATTGGTGGGGCTCTGTTCAGCCTGCCTTCATCTTGACTTAGGCTGCCCAGTCAGATACCCCATCCATCTGGAAACCAGACAGACACGTAACCCAAGCAAGGCCAGAGTCATCTGAATGATCTGAGGCTGGAAGAGAAAGAGCTGCTCTTCTTTTCTCTGACATCGGCTGCTGTAAGGATGATTAAAGTTTGGAAACACCAGCTGCCACCTTGAATCCACAGAGAAAGCGCCTATCTGAAAGTGTCATACACATCCCAGAGCCCAGAGGTGGGGCGAGAAGAAGAGTTCTGGTAACACCGTGAAGCCTCCAGCCCACTTATGCCTGAAGATAGCTTGGATCTGCCAATTACATACACAACAGAATCTCATTTTTCACTTGCACTAACTTGAAATAGATTGCTGTCACTAAATCTAGAGAGTTCTAACACAGCCTACATTTCACTTTTCTTTCTTTCCTTCCTTCCTTCCTTCCTTCCTTCCTTCCTTCCTTCCTTTCTTTCTTTTTTGGAGACGGAGTCTTGCTATGTCACCCAGGTTGAAGTGCAGTGGCATGATCTTGGCTCACTGTAACCTCCACCTCCTGGGTTCAAGCAATACTCCTGCCGCAGCCTCCTGAGTAGCTGGGATTACAGGTGCATGCCACCACACCCAGCTACTTTTTGTATTTTTCGTAGAGACGAGGTTTATCATGTTGTCCAGGCTGGTCTCAAACTCCTGACCTCAAGTGATCCTCTCACCTTGGCCTCCCAACATGGTAGGATTACAGGCATCAGCCACCACACCCAGCCTCACATTTTCTACAGTGCCAAATCTGTTCTTTGTTACTTCCAACAAATATTTGAAGTCCATCAAAATCTCTCTCTGAATTTCTTTATCTTACCATATTCACTTTCACCCTGAGCTCATATTTTTATCTTACGTTATTCTCTTTTAATCTCAGCTTGTTCTCTCCTTATAATCCTTCCACTTCTGTTTCATAAGAGCCATGTCTTTTGCACATTCCCCACGCTCATGCAGAGCGTCCAAGGTGCCAGGCGATCCTTTTCTGCATCAATTCATTAAATCCTCACTTCACACCTGATGTGTCTTGACTCAACTGGGCTACATCAACACTCCCTTCTAAGGCTGGAACTACATCCTTCAGAATCCCTTTCCTTAAATAGTTCTGGGTTAGACATGACCAGTAAGAGAAACGCATGTGAGATTTTGAAAGTGGACGTGAAATAGACACCTTTATTCTGCAGGTATAGGCAGACACGTGTGCAGTCAGAGGATTCACAGTGGCCTTCCAGCAAGCTTTTTATACTCAGGCAACAGTGATTTGAGACTCTTTGGTAGGTGAGTTAATAAACCAGAGAAAAGCAAAACCTCCACAGACTCTCCTTGAAGTGAAAGTCAAGGAGATGACTTTCACTTGGAGATGAGAAGATTAAGACAGCTCAGGGATGGCAGCCTTGCAGGAGTGACAGCCAGCCAGCCAGCCAGCCAGCCGTGCAGGCTAAGGCCTGCATGAGCAGACAGACCTTAAAGAAAACACATCCAGCTGACCCAGAACCCTTTGAAGGTTAAACTGATTCTTGGTGAGAAGAAAGGAAATAGGATATATAATCTTTTAAGTTTGTGGAACAGAGGCAAATCATGTAACTGGTATATACCAATAATCTTTAAGCAATGGTTCAACCCATCTCAAGAAAACCTTCGTCTTTAGCATAAACTCTCACATTAGAGAAGCTCTCCAGGTATCATCAAATAGGCATGTGGACTGCTAATTCCATCTCAAATGATGCTTATCTTTGTCTGGGCATGCTGTGCGTAAAAACCTACTAAATTATTAAATTGTAAATATTATTTTTCTGTAAGAGAATATAAGCCTTTTAAAGATAAGCAAACATAGGTTCTGATACTATTCAGAAGAGAAAAAAAGTTTTCAATCTTCCAAAAGAAGGAGTAAACTACAGAGTTATGGCCAGAATGGTTTATCTTTTAGGATTGCTGTCACTGTTTATAAATCATTCTATAGTTGATGAAAGTTGTCTTATTTTCTTATTCATGATTTAATTTTATCACCACCATAATCTTGTATAGAAGGCAAAATAAGTATTACTAACTATTCTGTCTTAGAGATGAATAAAATACTAATATATCTAATTTTAATGCTAAATCCTAAAGCACCATTATTGTAAGTCTCATTGGGGAACCACGTAGAGTCATAATTGTTTTTCCAGTATCATTTTACTGATTTATCTTTAAGCTTTCTCACTTTCTGATGGAATAGAAATTGTCTACTGATAAGTTTTTATTAATTTTAAGAAAGTACATATATCATTCTTGAAAAGAACATTAAGTCTTTTATTTCCCATGCTGAATACTTCTTTCTAATACACATTGAATCGATTACCAATATGGTGTTTGGGAAAAGTTTACCACTCCAATTTCATCACAAGTCTGTATAGACCACATTACTTACAAAACTTAAAATAGAGTTTAAAATTTGTTTGACTTGTTTCAGAACCGTTGGACTTCATGTCTCTGATAAGATTGATGAGAACTAATAATATAACTAGGGCTTTCATTATAAGTCCATCTTTAGGGGAAAGTCACGGGATAGAATATCTCCAATTTCTCTAATTACATTAGAAAAGTTTGGCAGGGGTATATCCCTTAAGGTACAAAAAGATTTCGGTTGGCTGTTTTTAATCATTTTCTGATTATAGTATTAGTAAGATAGGTTCAGGAACCTTTTGAATATGCCTTTCTGACCTAAACATTTCCTAATATAAATTTCATATTGATTTGGCCTTTTATAAATTGGACTTCCTTTAATTGTTTCAAATTAACTATGACATCACCCTAAACTCCCAACTCACCCTTTAAAAATTGAAGGAGGACCAAATAGAACCAATAATGTATGCCAGTGACCTTTAAGATGGAGGCTCTTCTGTGAAGCCCTTTACGCATATTGTTTCATTTAATACTTGTGAGAATCTTGAGGTAGATATTGTTGTCCCCATTTTACAGATGAGAAAATTGAGATTTAGAGACATTAAGTAACTTGTCCAGGGTCATCTAGGCAACGTATGGTCAAGAAGCATTTTAACCAACGTCTGACTCCAAGTTCCTTTTCTATATGCTACTGATACAGGAGTTAAGAATAAATTATTTAGGCAGATAGCAAGGGTAAGGAAGTCCTTGGTAAGGCTTTCCTTTTAATGAAAAGCAGCCCCAAAGTCATTTTCTTTTCTAACAAAGAGCAGCCTGTAAAATCGAGCTGCAGACATACACAAGTGAGCTGGAAGCTTGAACGTGTGAATGTTGGCAGTTGTGCCAATGGGAAAAGGCTACCTGGGAGTAGGCATGTTCAAAATGGCAGTTCCATCTTCCCTTTTCCTTTCCAACCACATGTGCAGTAGGGAGCAGACAACAGGGAAACCGCCAGGCAAAGATTCCATTTGCATAGTGGGACTGGGCGGGGGCAACCAGCTTCCTCACAGGCTATGTAAATGTCATACCTGGTCCAACCAATCTGTGGGCCCTATGTAAATCAGAAACCGGCTCCTCAAGCCCGTCTATAAAATCCGGTGCACTCTGCCACAAGGCACAAGTCCCATTTGGGTGCACTTCTCTCTCACAAGAAAGAGAGCTGTTCTCCTTTCTCTTTCTTTTGCCTAGTAACCCTCCACTCCTAAACTCACTCCTTGTGTGTGTCCATGTCCTTAATTTACTTGACATGAGATGATGAACCTCAGGTATTACCCCAGACAATGATGCCACTTCACTACAGTGGAGGCTATTCTAAGAAATATTTTTTTTACTGTTTGGAGATCATTTAATTTTGGGGTGGCACAAAAGACTACTGCCTCCAGAAAACTCTGCCCCTGGGAACTCCATTACTCAGAGGTGGAAATTAATCCATACAGTCACATGAGCCCTCTCCCTGATTCTCTTCTGCTTACTCGCATTTCTAAAGGCACAAGAGAGAGAAATCCTGGTTCACTAAAAGATATTAGAAATCTGACTTGATTTTTATGGAAACATAAAGTTAGGCAAAGATGCTGACTTCCATTGTTTTCAGGTGAATCAGATACACATATGACACACTTTTATTTTAAATTAAATGAAGTCATTTATAGCCATAGTGCAAAGTGACAGTCTGCATTATGAAACGGTAATTCTACTAGCAAATTCTCTGCAATGAGTTTCATTGGGCTGAACTTTTACAGGAGACAGGTTTATGGGAGATTGTCTTTTATAGAGATTCCATAGATCCACCCAAGGAACCAAGAGATGTACTTTCAAGACCTATGTTTAAATTTCATATTGTAGGGACAACAAATGTATTATTCTAAGTGGCTTGACTCCAGAGGAATATCAACTACTTCACAGGTAGAATACAAATATCATTCTCACTTTAAATCTGAGTAAATAGTCTTAAACACTTTCTAAATCCTATTATATGTACAAACTTTGCATGCAAAGGTTGAGTCAAGTCGGCAGAGGAGTATAAGTAAACACAGCCTTCTCCCATAAGTACACAGTATTGAATGAAGGAGAAAAGGGCTTTATACTCTATTCCCTCAATCCCTCAATCAAAGACCTTTTAGAAGAAAAGGCAGAGTTAAAATAATAAGCCCAGTTCTATGATAAGGAACTTCCGTATTTGAATTTCATTGAATTATAGAGTTGGAAAGAGCCTCCCGGGGATCCGTGTAACAAGAGACCTCACCCCAGACCACCAGACCACCTTCTAACCCGTGGCCTTTTGTGTGAATTTAGTCTCTTCAGTGTTAAAATACTGGAAACTCAGGGTTTCTCTGCCATTCTCTCCTGCAGTGCATTTGAAATCTGAAGATAACCTATTTTGCTCCCCATTTTTAAAAACTGCATTTAAAACCTTGACTAATTGCCAGTGACCTTTAAGGTGGAAACAGCAAGGTGGAACAGAAAGAGCAGACTCAGCAGTTTGATTTCTTAGTCTCATTTTCCTCATCTACAAAATAAGAATCAGTACAGGGTTTTCATGAGAATCGGAAATGATCAAAGTCTTGGCATAGTTCCTGGTGCATGGCTGTGCTCAGTAAGTGGTAGTTATTATGATTATTACAGTCATCCTTAAGCAAACAGTTCTTATAAAGCATCCCCTTAAAAGAACCCTTAAAATAATTATAGACATGTAGCTTCTTCATCTCCTAGCAATCTGAAACTATCTTAGAAAAGTGCTCTGCTATTGGCATATGTTTGTATATTTGGGTTAAAAAGTAAAACCTCATTCCACTTTTTTATTTAAACATTGGCTTACTGCAATTTAATATCAAATAACAGCTGCCATTCTGCGAAAAACACTCTGCACAGTGGGGCTACGGGGGCACATGGTCAGCCAAGCACCACTCCATAAAGGGACTAAGTGGCAGAACAGACTCTATGTGAGATGACAACTGGACTTCCGGTACTTTTCCAAGAAAGGGAGTTTCTTGACCCAAAAAAGACAGGCACTTTATCTTAACTGATTTTAATGCATAAAGAACCTGACCAACAGTTCACACATTCCTTTTGGAGAGAAAAGTCAGGATGAGGAGATTTAAAAAAGCTTCCCCTACAATTCCAGGAAGAAATTACTCTTCTAGGCCACCAGGATGGTGGTGGTAATTGAGCAAATGCACGCAAACCTTGATGCAACTGCTAACTTTTACCAAAGAAGAAACTGATTTTCTACTGACTGACTTCCTCCACTTTGGCTTTAAAGTCAGCCATTTGGCATCTATTGCTGTCATATTTCCCATGGGTCTTAGGTTGGACCATTTGTTCTTACAAACATCCTAAAAGAAACTATAGGCCAGGCACGGTGGCTCATGCCTGTAACCCCAGCACTTTGGGAGGCTGAGGCAGGTGGATCACAAGGTCAGGAGTTCAAGACCAGCCTGGCCAAGATGGTGAAACCCCGTTTCTACTAAAAATACAAAAATTAGCCAGGTGTGGTTGTGGGCACCTGTAATCCCAGCTACTCGGGAGGCTGAGGCAGAGAATTGCTTGAACCCGGGAGGCACAGGTTGCAGTGAGCCGAGATCACGCCACTGCACTCCAGCCTGGGTGGCAAAGCAAGGCTCTGTCTCAAAAAAAAAAAAGAAAAGAGAAGAGAAAACAGTAGTGGGTACAATATAGCTGGTGTTAGTGAATGATCCTTCTGTGTGCCATTGATTCCTGATGCCCTTTCTTCCAGTTCTTCTGTGATTCTAGACTTACAAGCCATGAGCTTCAACATCAAGTCAAGGAAGCTCTGGAAATGCTTGATAACCCAATAGGTCTAAAGAATCTACATTTGTCTTGTACAAAGCAAAGTTCCAATGCCTGAAAGGGCCCGATAACATAAAGGTATTCGGCAAGGTGTTAATGACTGTGGATAGAATAATTCAGATGTACCTCTGACTGATAAGAAATATTAAAGTCTTTTTTGAATAGGGCTGTTGTAATATTTAAATTTCAGCAAAATAATCATAAGCCTTGATATGACTTAACTACAATTCACTAGAAAATCATGAGAAATGAGCTTCCTTACATTACTCTGGTGTTTATTGACCTCCATGGCATGTTTAACCTCAGGGGGCTCCTTCATGTGGGCATAATCTGAGAATCCTTTGGCAGCATCATGTTTCTGCTTGTAGGCCACCTGAAAAACACAAATAATTGTTAGTCCCATTTAGAGGTGTATAAATTCTTGCCTGCTAAATTTCAGTGTTTTGCTAGGACTTTATATATTTGAATACCACCACTGATAGTTAATTTGCCTAAATCTCTGTAACAAGACAGTATCCACAATGCATTCATCTTTGTGCTTCTGTTCAGATTCCTAATTCTAACTCTTTGTTGTCTATTTCAAAATGTCCTTGACCAAAGATGGAATTTCCATTTTTATTCTTCTAGCTTAAACCTTGGGTGCAGTTTTGGGAAATCATCCACATCCAAGAGCTTTCTGGGGTATAGATGTCAAAGATTTAAATCTTGGTAAAACAATTAGAGGGGAATTATAGGATATTTGAAAGTAAACTGTTAGTTTTCAAATGATTGTGTCTGATTTTATGTAGGCACAGCTATAGGATAATATAAGCTTCATCAAATGCACAAACCTTTGGGAGAAAATATAGCATGCAGGCAAAATTCTCAGATATGTCAAGTCTTGGCCTCCACTAGGGAAATGGACCAATGCCATCCCTAACCACTATGTTGAATTTCCTCCATACTAGGATGGAGAGGGGATATGAGAAAGATATCTCAGAAGTAGATGTAACCAAACTCAACCACAAAGTTGGAAATTAAAGAGGAACCCAAAGACAGAAACCAAGTTATCCCCTTGGTCTCCATTGATATTATTAACCTATTTATTTCCTTCATAATGTTTAATTACTTTGTTTAGTTTATGTATAATTACTTATCCATCTTCCCTTACTAAACACAACTGTTATGTTCACTGAATCCTCAGAACCCAGAGGAGTGCCTGGCACAAAATACTGCTCAGTGAATGAATAAATAAATAAATGAATAGCTAAAAGAATGAGAATAAAACAATAACAAATGAAGGACAGAAAGGCAATATTAATTTTAAAATATATTAAAAGTTTAATACTAAAAGGATGTTAAATGGAGTTGGAATTACTTGACATGAGAAAAATGGCAACTTAAGAAAGAAAAAGTAGGTTGGGCTCAGTGGCTCATGCGTGTAATTAGAGAAGTCAAAGAGGGAGACTTGATCAAGACAAAGTGAGGCCCCCATCTCTACAAAATATCAAAACGAAACCAGGTATGGTGGCACATGGCTGTTGTCCCAGCTACATGGGAGGCTGAGGCAGGAGGATTGCCTGATCCCAGCAAGTCGAGGCTGCAGTGAGTCATGGCATTCCAGCCTGAGTGATAGGGTAAGATCCTGTGACAGAAAAGAAAAGAAGAGAAGAGAAGAGAAGAGAAGGAGAAAGAAAGGAAAGAAAAAAAGAAAGAAAAAAGGAAAGAAAAGGAAGGAAGGAAGGAGAGAGAGAAAGAGAAGGGAAGAGAAGAAAGGAAAGAATGAGAAAATAGAAGAGAAGTGGAAACTAAAGGAAATGAAAGGAAAGGAAAGGAGAAAGAGAAAGAAAAAGAAAAACTAGAATAGGCTTTACCAACAACAAAACAAGATCTAGTTTTCAATGCAAAGAATATATAAAATTAAACTTAAGGAGAAAGTTTTTACCAATATGAGCTCCTTGAGTGCATGCCTATCTCACACATCTTTTTATCCTGTGACTATCAAAGTGAATGACAGAGTAGAAATGCAATAAATGTTTAGTGAACAGATGAATAAATGAGTTTACTAAACATTCTTGTGAGATTAAACCCTTCATTGGCTTTTATAAACAGTGTTAACCACCCATTCAACTTGGATAATAAACCTATTTAAAGGATTAATGTGATCATTATAAGTCTGATTTTTACAACTAAAGTCATTGAATCTCGTCATCCAAAAAAAAGGTCATCTGGTATAACTATCAATGTTTAAATCCCCTCTCTGGACAGACCCCCATCTAGTTTTTCAAAAACTTCCACTGAAAGAGAACTCAACCTGGGCCACCACAGTCTCTAAATTCTGAAAGCTCAGGTTAAAAGTTCTTTCTTTACTGAAACCCCAGTCTATCTCCCCCTAGCTGCATCTATGTGGCCATATGAAAAGAGCCTAGTTCATGAGACAGAGCTTCCAATGTGGGAAGACAGTCGGCAATGACTTCTGTTCCTCCAGACTCGCAGTATGGATTAAAGTGCTGTACTCCTGAACACCTTACATGCTCTCTTCAGCCCAAATCCCAATTTATCAATCTCTCTCTTAAGGTGCTCACAATGGTCGGACCAATCTTAATTAGAACTGTTAGATTTAATCCAGGTTATCACCTCCCCTGTGCTAAACGTTATTAACATATCCATAGATCACAACATTTTTCTTTTGATAGCTATGCTGAGACTTCTGTCAACTGATAACTTTAAGTCTTATTAAGTCTCGCCCAACCATGTTTCTGCCTCAAATCCTGTGGATTTGGTTGGTTACCGGGACTCAGAAGCAGCACCTCACGTTGTTCCAGGGATAATTCATCTTGTTAGAGTCTGTCCATCAATATACTCCATCAAGATATCTCCCTCTGGAGACTGCATCTTTACATTTTCACCAATTAATTATGTTAAGCAGGGAACCCTTTAAAAACCTCCATTCAGTTGGAGAAAGTCCATTATCTCAGTTCTATTACATTCCGTGTTATAACTCAGAGGTAGGGGAAGGAGGAGTTTAATGGGTACCCAAGTCTATAAAGCCAAGGAAAAACTTCTATGAGATTTGCTCCTTCGTCTTAAATGAAAAGAAGTAGTATATGCCTTTTTCCTTTTTCATGGTTGCCTGGTTTATTTTGTACTTCAGACCTACTATCATATACTTGTGACTATATAAATGTAACACAATGCAGCTGATCATTTTGTGGGTTATCATAGAAATGATGAGTCATCAAGCACAATTTTAAAAAGCACTCTTTCTTAAAAAGGCTATGTAATTTTCTACTTGCAGCATTAAAATCATCATTTCATTTATAGCCGCTACTAAGTACCACTTTAGAATTAAGATTACATCAAATTGGAGGGAGCTGAACTTTAATTTATCATATTAATTTTCTTCCTTAAAATAGCTAATGGAAAATTGTGTCAAGCTAATAAATTTGCTGATAAATTTGATTTCTTAGGATTTGTCATTATTGTATGGCATTTCCCTAGATTAATGCTGTTTTCTTCATATTTTGAGAACTAAGATTGCCATGTTATTAGGAACCTGGAGACAGGAGTCCACTTGCAATAGTCATATACACTTTATGTTTATATAAGTGATAAATACATTTATTTTACATTTTTGATCTTATAGCATATTTTATATTTCATATGTATACAGATAAAATGTACATTTATGTTTAACTTACAGAATTTTTTGGCATTTACTTATTTATTCATTTATTTTAGAGATGGAGTCTCACGATGTTGCCCAGGCTGGTCTTGAACTCCTGGGCTCAAGAGATCTGCCCGCCTCAGCCTTCCAAAGTTCTGGGATTACAGGCATGAGCCACAGCACCTGGCCAAATTTGGCATTGAAATTGGGGGTTTCACAGATGCCCTGAAGCTTCTCCCTGCCCTCGCTTTCAGAAAATTCATAGATCTCTAAATTAAAGTTTACGGGCCAAGGAGGTCAAGAATGAAAATTAAAATAATGGCTTTGCCTCTGAAAAGTATGATTTATTTGGCTCCTTAACTCTACTTGATGGTTATTTCTAACAACATAGCATAGGATGCTACAAAGACGATCAGAACAATAACATAACTTACATTACATTTTATGTGACACAGGTAAATAAGCTTTTATTCCCATAGCATAGACACCTCTGGACTTCTGAAACAGAATCCTGCGACCACTGCGGATGACACATAGACTCTCATTAAGCTGCAGTTCCAATGCCTGAGTAGCCTGAATTGCTTCTATGATAAGGCATTATTTAGCCTTTGTGCCTGAAACAGCCCTGATGAGAAGGATCTCGCCACCTCATGGCATGGTCCATTTCATTTTCAGAAGCTTTCTTTGTAATCTGTGCTTATAAAATTGTTAACAGGGGACAGCTAATAAAATGGCCGTCTAAAAACTCTACACTTCTCTCTTTTTCTGGCATTTCTTCCTTTCAGGCATTTTCTGTCAGTGTTCATCTAGCTAACTTTACCTTATCATTCTAGTTTGAATTTAAGCATCTGAGAGTGTTTGCAAATTGACTTTAAGATAATAGTTTGTTCTAATAATTTGTCAAAAGTTGAAGAGACTTTTCATTAGAACCCAGAATGTCATTAAATTTCTGAATTCATCCAATACTCCAATTTAGGATATCACAAATCTGATACTATTTGGACACAGTAAATGTTTAGTTGTTTAATTATCACAAATACTGTCAAATAGTTCTTCTACTTTCTTGCCCCTCTTGTTATTAGGTAAACTCTAAGAATCACAATTTTAACAATAATAACATTGATGTACGTAAATCTA
Source organism: Theropithecus gelada (assembly GCF_003255815.1). Classification (NCBI taxonomy): domain Eukaryota; kingdom Metazoa; phylum Chordata; class Mammalia; order Primates; family Cercopithecidae; genus Theropithecus; species Theropithecus gelada. The sequence goes on along the minus strand of NC_037677.1, from coordinate 28,941,995 downwards.
AAAAAATGTTATGACAGTTGCATAAATCTTTGAAATAGCTACCTTACTCAGAATCCAGGTTTTTCTTTATTAACAAGTTCAGTGACTAATTACAACAATGGAAACCAATGCTAGAAAGTGAGTGCATATGTATCTTTCCCAGTGGTGTCTATTTTAGTATAGGATAACATGTTAACAATGTCAGTGGGAACCTATTCTGACAAATGATAGATTCCAAAATATACAACCTGGATTATTTTTCATGTTAAATTCTATGTGGCAGGGATTTGTGTATTATAGACCTATTTATGCTATGAGAAGTTGAGAGCTATTGTGTGCTTCCAAAGAAATGAGGATGCAAATATCGGAAAAGTTACCTTCCCAAGGAAGTATAAAAGCAATAATAGATTGTTTTCCTGTTCTTTCTTTATTGCTTAATTGTTGCTTGTCACATATCAAGTGTTGGGTTGTAATTATCTGCTTTTTAAAGTAACCCACATTATCAGCAAGTGCTTAGGTGGCCAGATATTGGCAGGAAAAATAAAGGGCATATTAGTCACAGTCACCCATGCAGAACCTTGACATCATATATTTTAAGCTGCATGTTGCATAACTGAGATTAGTTTACTGCCAAGTCAGGTACACAGTGGACATTTAAATTTGTAATAGTGAAATACTTAAAGGTGTTCTGCAAAGAATAACTATGCTCAGCACTTTTCAAGAGTAATGTATTTTCAGACTACTTAAAAATAGCCAATGCATGCTGCGCTTAATACCTAGGGGCTGGGTTGATATTAAATAGGTGCAGCAAATCACCATGGCATGTATTTACCTATGTAACAAATCTGCACATGCTGCACATGTACCCCAGAACTTAAAACAAAAAAAAAATTTAAAAATAAGATTATCTAGGTATCTCTACTTAAAAATAAAAAGATTCTGGGGAAAGGTGTGGCACAGTGGCTCACACCTGTAACCCCTGCACTTTGGGAGGCTGAGGTTGGCAGATCACCTGAGGTCAGGAGTTCAAGACCAGCCTGGCCAACATGGCGAGACCCTGTCTCTACTAAAAAAAAAAAAAAAAAAAAATTAGCTAGGTGTGGTAGTGTGCGCCTGTAATGCCAGCTACTCAGGAGGTTGAGGCATGAGAATAACTTGAACCCAGGAGGCAGAGGTTGCAGTGAGCTGAGATCAAGCCATTGCACTCCAGCCTGGGTGAGCAAGCAAGACTCCATCTAAAGAAAAAGAGAGATTCTGGGGAAATTCTGGGGAAAGAAGTAAACTTACTTAATAAGAAAAAGAGGGTTGGAAATGGTAGGAAAAATATAGCATAGTGTGTGGTTAAAAACCTAGACTCTGGGGCCAGACTGCCCATATTCATGTACCCATGCTGCCATTTACTGGCTGTGCCACTTTGGCCAACTGACTTAACCTCTCTGTGCTTCAGTCTCCACAACTCTAAACTGGGGACACCTCATTGGGTTGTTGTGAGGACTGACTGGCATAAATACACGTGAAATGCATAGAACAACTTCTGTGTGTTTACTATTATTAACCTAATATGTGAAATAAAGAATACAAACTATGTAAAAGGAAGCATATCCTTGGAAAGAAAATTTTAAAATTCCACAAAATCCATGTTACGAGTATTTACTGAGCACTCTCTGTGTGCCAGGAACTCTTCCGAGACCAGAGCAAGGAACAAGACAGATGAGGTCCCTGCTCTTGTGTAGCTGAGAGAGCTAAAGAATAGATTAACAAAATAACATCCCCAAATTTGATTGTTCTGTGAAGAAAACACAACATTAAGATGAACCAGAAAGAGGTGAAACATTCCATTTAGAAATTCTGTTTTAGGAAATGCAATAGATTAAGAATGCCTTATGTGTTGATATGCTACAAAGAGAAAATTACTCTTAAACCCTTCTGGATTCAAAATGAGTTTACATGATGACAATTCTTAAGTTCCTCTGCAACTGGCAATCACCAAATTGTAACTTCCACCTGATAGGGGCTCTTTTTGGTAGCCTGAGATATCCTAAAGGAAAAACACAATCCACAGAAAAGGAAATTCAGGAACCACTTGTTTAATTGATGAAGCAGATCTGTAGATACTGAATTTAACCATTATCTTTTTTGTTTTTATTTTTGTTTTTTTTTGAGACAGAGTCTCACTCTGTTGCTGTAGCTGGAGTGCAGTGGCATGATCTTGGTTCACTGCAGCCTCAACTTCCCAGGCTCAAGCAATCCTCCCACTTCAGCCTCCTGAGTAGTTGGCACCACAGGTATATGCCAACGCATGGCTAATTTTTGTATTTTTGGCAGAGACCAGCTTTTGCCATGTTGCCCAGGCTTGTCTTGAACTCCTGAGCTCAAGCAATCTACCCACCTTGGCCTCCTGAAGTACTGGGATTACAGGCCTGAGCCAGAGTGTCCAGCCGCATTATCTCTTTATGTGGCTTTTAGCAAGCTATTCAAATATTCTCTACTGAGGGATCATATATGAAATTAGAGAATAGTTTAATATTTACTATGAGAATTTCATCCATGTAAGCTGTCTAAATGAGATTAAGATTTGCTCTATAAATTGCGTTGAAAGGGACTCAGAAAACAGTAGCACGTGACTGACATAAACCTGCATGTCCTTTCCATTTTCTGCAATTTCAACAGCAACTACTGACAGCACATTAATCAGTTGCTTTCAACTTTCATTTGGTATTTAACACCCATGATGAAGACATTTTATTAAAATGCTAAGTAAATCTTTCTAGTTATATGTTTTATGTACATAATTAAGAAACACTTTAGGAAAAGCCCACCTCACTCTGGAGCTGTGTAACTTCTCTTGCAAAAACACTGTCAATTGTGGCTGGCATCCGCTTATAAAGAGAATTAGAAAGATCTGCTTTAATGGTGCCTTTATATTTTGCCTGGGGGGAAAAAACAGGAAAAAAATAAATAAATAAACTTCCATTTTTTTAAATTGTGAATGTAAGAAGAAAAGAAGAAACTTTCTTCCAAAACAGAATTGATTTTAAAAACTGCAGACCATTTTAATTTTAGATACTGGAGCTGACAAACATATTCTGAAGAGATAGAAATAAATCCAATTTATCATAGAGAACGCTTTCAATGAGACATGCAGGGACATAACGGCTGTCTTTCTATTTAAACACAAGCACATGTCTAAAAGTAAATCTATTTGTGTATATTGACAGTTTCATGCTGGATGAGTGAGCAAGCAATTCGAGTTGTTCCAGAAAATACAAGTCGTTAGAATCTACTATCTAGAACTTGACAAAGGACAGCGTTCTTTTATTCAGATCTTCTCAGCCTCCTCCTGTCCCAGGGGGAGGGTGGAGTGCTTTTTGGTTGTTTATGTGCCTACCCACCTCTAACCTGCACTGTCTGTAAGCCATCTCAATCACTGCTCCAAAGACAAACACTCTTTCCTCTTGGGAAAACTAAGGTTCAAGGGAACACAATAGATTGCTCACTTCCAATATTTTGCTCTGCAATTAACTCCTTCAGGAAACATAATCAATAATGGAGAACATCAAGTATTTATCTGCACAGGATAACGGAACACAGCTAAGACAAACAAACTGTGTTCTTCCATTATCTGCAGACGAGTTCCTGATGTTCTTCCTGCTCAGAGCTAGATTTGAGTATTGATTTATTGAGCACAGATCCTGTGCAAGCCTTCGGCTACCACACGCTTTGGATTCTCGTACCTAATGAAATAAAATGTACTGATTTCATTCAAAATTGTTTCGCATTAGCAGAAATAATCCCAAGAACATCCAGTTGATCTTTTTCCAACATAATTTATGAAACACTAGAGGTCAGTCATTTACAACACAATTTCATTCCTTTTCTTTTCAAACGTATTTCTTCTAAGTGATCTATTCACAGACTACAGTAATGCCTCATCACAGAAATCATCATCGTTAACATTATGCTTTACAATGCAACATAAACTGTAGTTCCAAATGCTTTCAGAAAGAAACTACATAATTTTTCAGCTGGAAAATGAATGTAGCGTATTCCTCAGTCTGTGGTTTCGTAATAGGTATCACTGTTGAACTGAATTTTATCCTACTCCAAAATAGTTTAAATTCATTTAACATTATTTATCAAAGACACCACATTTTAGAAAACTGGTAAATCTTTTTTATTTCCAAAATGATATTCAGTCATTTATCTCTAATATATCTATTAGGAAACAAAATAATAGAACTTCTAAAGTGAACCATTGTGCCAGTGCTTTCTACTTATTGAATAAAAAGATGCCTTTTCAAGAGGAATTGTATATACATAAGAAAGATTTAGAGTCAAAATATAGACATGTATAATAAAATATATAAACCATACATAGTAAAATATGTCAATCTATATGAGTTAAATGATAGTGCGTCACATTAATTATGTAGCTATTACTAACATTCAGTAGTGCTTTTGAAAATATTATTCTCCATCTCTTTAATTCACAGACTTTCATCTATATAAAAAGAAAAAGAAAAATGCAAGCCAGTTTGCAAGCTTTTGATACCTTACCTCAGAAATAAAAGCACCAATATTTTTTACATGGTTTAGCATAGGAGTGTCAGTCACAAATGTACACTTATCCTTGGACTTTTTAAACTCTTCTTTATAATGGATCTAAAAAAGAGAATGATTTACATAAGAAGAGAAAAAGGAAAACAATTCTAATGGCCTTTTTTGAATGAGAATTAGGTTGATAAAGTCCATTTACTGAAGTAAATACTCAAATGTGAAAGGGGCCTCAAAACAAGCCAAGTTAAATAAACGGATATCCAGTACAGGATTGCAAAGATGATGAGGCACAGTGAGGAAAGACCATTCTTTAGATAAGCGAGGGTCCAGTTAAGCATCAACACCCCGGATGATGGGTCCTGTTTACCCAGCCTGCCCAGTGCAATTAGCAAGCATGTGCCATCTCACTCCTACAAGTGTCCTGGTGTTCTGTTGCTTTTAAGCCTTGACACTTAAGCCTTTGGCCAAACAGAAACATAGCTGCCTACCTCAAGGTAGAAAATAAGTAGTCAGCATGACAGATGCGACCAATTAAGAAGCAGAGGCAGAAATCAAATGCGGATCACTATTAGCGTTACCACCTAGACATGTTTGATTAGAAGAAGAGGCTTAAATTGTGGCCACCGTGGGCTTCCTGTTACTACTTCCTCCCAATTTATGAGCACCCATAGGTTTCCCAATCCTCCTCCCCAGTACAGAGAAGTGCTGAACCTACCCATAAGGCTTGTTATGTGGTAGAGATCATTCCAGAATGTCTTCTTGCTGGAGATCAGCAAGAGAAAGCCCAGTGAGGCTTAGCCAAGCCTGCTCATCTCTTCTCTGCAACTCACAAGTCAAATGACTCACTCTCTTCCCCTTTGGGGAGAGGCCAGAACTGTTAGGCTGGGGGAAGACCCAGGTTGACATTTCAGCCCAAAAGAAGTCAGGAAATGTGGAGAAGGACCTAAAATAATCACACTGTCACACTAATTGCCGCACAATCTGGAAACTGGGAGGCAAAACGATGACTCCTTGAGAAGATGGAGGTAATTTGCTAAAAGTTGTATCACTCTGTAATATAGCCATGTTTATCCTCCCAAGACCATAAATACTTAGACTGGAAAAGTGTTCCTGTTTCAGATGATAAATTATATGTTCTCCCTAATTATAACCCAAAAGTGGAGTTGAATTGCATATATTACCTGGTTCTTAGAAGACATGAATAATATTGATGTTATACACTAATGGTACATGGAGATTTTCCCATATGCAAACCTGATTTGAGGGGCATTACTTAACCTGCAGTAGAACTAGATACGGATTAAGTGAAGTTATTTCAAATTGCCATATTTCACTGCTGTGACTCTTGGATATCAGATGCCTACCACATTAAACATTTGCTTTATTCATGAAATCAACATGAGAACATATTTATCTTATCTGAGCACTAAATTACTTTTTTTTCTTCTCAGAGATTAGCCATAATTTTAGGTTCCTGCAAATCACCCTCCTCAGCCACTAGTAATTAAACTGTTAATGGCAGTATGATAAATAGTAGGCTATTTTGATCATACGGAGAAAAAAGTATCTCCGTTATATAATTAAGTGTGAGAGAAAATAGCCTATCATTAGGCTTAAGTTTGACTCATTATTTTTATCTTTTGCCACCATCTATTCCCCATCACATTCACATTCTTCGCTGCAGTGGTATGTGCTTGTGGCTACAGCCTCCTGATAAAGTCTGACACATGCGGAATGTTCAAGACAGGAGGACTGGATAAGGGTGAGGTATTTACTTCTTCTGTTAGGCAGACAAATAGTTCAGTCTTAATTGTGGACTGTGTTGTTTTTTTTCCTTGGGTCTTTATTAAAAAGATACATATATTTGTATATCTTCATTGAAGGTGTATTTAAAATTTAAGATCCTTTACAATTGTACAATTCAAGAGAAATTGTACAATTTGTTATAAGTAACACAATCACGTGTGATTTCAAATGAATTGTGCAATATAAATGACAATAAGCAAAGAATCTTAGATTTTTAAATATTTAAGGAATATTTATATAAATAATAGTTACATATTAGTAGCCTTCCTATGCCAAGATAATAGGAAATGATCGCTGAAAGGGAACTATATTGGTCAATGAAATAAATCTTATGTAACCTAAAAATCACTGAATAGATGGCTATATTTTATTACAACCATGTCTACATCTTATAATCTCGGGTTGACACCACCTATTGGATAGACTGACTGGCCACTCCCATTGTCGCCTATTAAAAGAGCCCAGATGGATTAATGAGAGCAGCCAGGCTCCTGCCCCAGCCCCAGAGGACAAACTGATCTAAACCAGGCATGGTCATGCCATTCAGTGTTTGGCCTGGGGACACCACAAGCTCTGCGACTTTAGTGGAAATCTTCCCAGAAGTGCTTCTAGCATTTCTGATATAAAGGGAGAGATGCTGCACAACCCTTTGACACTGTCTTCTACCTTTTTCTTTCTCAATCACAGGGAAGGCAGCGACAATGATGCATTACCAAGGAATAAGCCACCATACTAATGATGACAGAATAGAAGGAAAGGAGCCTGGGAGACTGATAACATCCATGGTATCCAGACTGAACTACCTACCTCCAGGCTCTATATGTGGCGGCTGGGGAAACAAAAACCTACTTGTTAAGACATTGTGTTAGAGTTTTCCTGTTTTTACAGTCATCCGCACTCCTAACCAATACACAACCCAACTCATTTTCACACTGAAAAACAAAAAGGGCAAAATTGATGACTTCATGATCATTAAGATGTCCCAAACATTGACCTTCTCTTTTGCCCTTACCCATGAATCCCACAATGTCTTCATTACAGTTAGGATGAATTTAGTGCAGGGTCGCTTCCTCCTCCTGGCCAAGTTTCTTTGAATGAGTATGAGATCAGCCAAAGGCTGAAATCGGATGACAGACATGGAGATGTTTGAGGCTCTTTCCTTTCACAAGCATTCTTTTTTTCTTTTTTTATACTTTAAGTTCTAGGGTACATGTGCGCAACGTGCAGGTTTGTTACATATGTATACATGTGCCATGTTGGTGTGCAGAGAAATGCAAATCAAAACCACAATGAGATACCATCTCACACCAGTTAGAATGACAATCATTAAAAAGTCAGGAAACAACAGGTGCTGGAGAGGATGTGGAGACATAGGAACACTTTCATAAGCATTCTTAACTGAGAGTATCTGGAAAGCCTTTTCACAAGTGAAATCATACAAGTTAAAGTCAATAAACCATGGTAGAAAGAATTATGGCTCCATTATTATTTAACTGGGCTGGTCATAGCTAAGGTCACTCTCCCAGGTTTTCTGATACCATCTAAGCTTTCTCTGGAGGAGTAACCATAGAATTTAATGTTTTTGGCATTGAAAGGATTTACCCACAACAACGTTCATTTGCCTGGAAAATATTCTTCCTGCTGCCATGCAGATGAACACCCTAAAGAGCCTTGAACTAAACACGGAGTGAGAGGCTGCATGCAGATGTGGTTCACCTGCTCTGTGGAAGGCTCTTTCTGCCTAATTTACAAGAAACATACAAAAGATTCCCTTTTGCCCAATCTTTTTTATGACTCCCCATCAGAAGGCTACTAGATCCTTGATTCTGAGTGCTCAAGAGAGTGGATAGGTTTAACTTAGTCAAAGAATTGATTAGATATTGTTTGATTAGACTAACAGGACTAAATATGAGAGAAAGTATATCTGCGAGAATATATCTGAGAAAATAATAGCATTATGTGATTAACAGAAAAATAAAAGAGGCTGCCTCAGAAGACCAGCTGTTCTTCAAGACTGGGAAGTGAGTTGTGCAGAGGGAAACCCCATAATGTTGGTAGAGCAGGTGCAAAGCAGAAACTAGGATGGGGGAGAAACAGAAAGAAAGAAAAATGCCTTATGCTGATTCCCGAAGTGAAGCCACTTGACCTGAAAAACTGACATTTCTCTCTATGGAGAATTCGAAGCAGTGCAGGCCTCCTAGGGCTGATCTCTAGGCCAAGCTTGCTTAACATTTCTACAAATTGTCTGACAAGGAGATGATACAGCAGTGTCTACAGGTCAACTGACTCCAAGCTGTCTCGGTAAGGGAAACGGCAAACTGAGATGAACTTCAGAAGTTCTCAAAGGGCCAGGCAAGAGGGCAGAAAACTACAGATTAGATCTAGCCCTAGTATGGTTAAAATAATTCAAACTATTATTTAAAGATGATGGGTCCTAAGCTAGGGGCTACAGGTCAGAAATTAGGAATTAAATGGCTCTGACGGTCTACAGATCATCAAGCTAATCTAACAGCTTTCTGCAGCTCCCAAGTCTAAGAAACTCTTCATAGCATCATAAAGGGTGCTAGAAGCTAAGCAAAACATTATCCTACTCTACACATGATCTAGACCGTCCACATCTGTACCGCTCTGCACAGTTCTGATTATTACATCTTGGTTATTAAGGACATAGGAAGGCTGGAAAAAGTTCAAAGAGTAATAATTAGGCCACACCATGAAGAGAAGTCCATGAAACTATCCCTCTCATCTATAAAAACGAAGCAGGGCCAGCCTGCTGGTTCACACCTGTAATCCCAGTGCTCTGGGAGAGCAAGGCAGGAGAATCACTTGAAGCCAAGAGTTTGAGACCAGCCTGGGGAACATAGTGAGACTCCACCTCTACAAAAAATAAAATAAAATAAAATAATTAGCCAGGCACGGTAGCACACACTTGTAGTTCTAGTTACTTGGAAGGCTAAGGCTGGAGAATCACTTGAGCCCAAGAGATTGAGACTGCAGTGAGCTGTGGTCACACCACGGAACTCCAGCCTGGGCAACAGAGTGAGACCCTGTCATAAAAGGAAGGGAAGGGAAGGGCAGGGAAGGGAAGGACAGGGCAGGGCAGGGCAGGGCAGGGGAAAAGAAAAGGAAAAAATCTAAAAATTAAATAAGTATCTCAGCAAGTATAGAATTCTATTTGGAAGCAAAATGTGAATGTGAACACAGATATAAATTAAGCCACAATAATAATGTCCTAAATATTTAAGTAGTACATTCTACCATGCAACAAATATCTCTAATAAACAGAAAGTATGCCTATCTGTTTAATTTTACCTACATGGGTGTGAAATGTATGGCTTTAAGCTTTTGCAAAATGATAAAGGCACCACCCCCACAACACATTGGTTTTAAAGTCACTGATAAACAATCTTACCCAAAACAACTCCAACAAAATCACCTACTAACTACAGTTACCACTTTAGTCCTGATGGTTTATGTAACACAAGTTAGCTCAGTTATAATTGCACTTCAATAAAAATATATCAAAGCTGGAAGAGGTTAGGAACTTAGAGTTTTAGTAGGCAGCATTACTACTACTAATAGTAGCGTAATAACAATAAGGCAAAGAACGACATTTCATGGAAATCTACAGTGAGAGATAACTTGGCAGCGTAAGAGGGAGGCCTTTGTGTTCAAATATTACTGCCGCTGTTTAACTGTGTGACCCAGGCAAGGTACTGAACCTCTCTGTCTATCTCTTCACTTCAAAAATGAGAAAAAGCATAGTGCCTACCTCGCAAGCTGCAATCCCTGCACATAGTAGTCACTAAATCTTAACTGTTGCCAATATTGTTATTGTTGTTGTTGTCATTTTTTATTATTATTGCAATTTACAAAGAACTTTCACATACAATAGCTAATGACTATTAAGTAATAGCACAAAGAAATATTTAATTTAAAGGGTAATTACATCACATGTCAAGTATATGGGAAAGGGTATGATTTCCCACCACCATCCTTTATGCTTGTCTTCTGGTTTGTCAGAAAGAGCCAGTCATATCTAAACTGTGACTGGATGGATGTAAAAGTAAGTAACAGACAGAGTAGTTAATAACAGCTAACATTTATGGAGTACTCACAATGTTCCAGATAGTTTATTCAGCATTTTAGATGCATTACCATTATTTAATCTTATTATAAATGTTACAGCTGAGGGATGGAGCCCAGCCAGGTTACATAACCTTTCCAAGGTTATTGTGGAGTCAACCCAGGCAGACTGACTTTGGAGGACGTGCCAGCCCATTGTCCTCCTGCCCAGGACTGACTTCCCTTTGAAAATAAACGTGCAAAACATTCTGATCATCTTGCTCATTATCAACAACAGAAACAACCAGTATTGTGCTCATCTCTCTAAATGAAGACACAGGCACATATTCACTCTACAGGAGTTACCCTTCCTCTGGACCAGCAATCCTCTTAGAACTGTTAATGAGGATCATCTAAATTCTCATTCCTGGTGAGCAACATTTTTCCTTGTACTTCTTGAATTCTAGCTTACATATTTAACATAAAACTATACGTTCAATCATTCAATATATTCCGGGATTCCCTTGAAGCGTAATATTGACCAATCCCAGTTACTAAAAAATGTCACAACAAAAATGCCCCTTGCACTAATATCCTTCTCTAATATCAGGGTTCTTAGCAAGCAGCTCGGTAATCCACAAATCCTGAATTGTAAATAAAAGTTATATGCATAGATATATATATATATATATGCATTTTCCTGTTCTGAAAGACAAGTCCATTAAATTCTTCAGAATGCCCCAAAATGTTAAAAAATGACTACTCATTTACATAGAGGGCCTCCCAAGACAAATTACATCATTACATTCATTTAAAAATCTTTGGGAGTTCTCAAATGGAATAAATACTGCAATTCAATGTCTTATGATTTCATGCCAGAGTGACAGCAAACCTCATAAGGCACAGGATTCTGGATTAAGAATGAGGAGACTTGCTCTAGCAGAAATTCTCTGTATAGGTGACTTTGGCAAAATCACTTAAAATTTCAGGACTTTGTTCCATGATCTGGAAAGTGACTGTGTTTTAAAAGGTGATTTCAGGGTTTCCCCCACAGCTCTATGCCTCTATAACATAATAAAACCACAGGTGCAATGCAAAATAAGACAGAAAGTACTCCAGCCACTTACATCACTAATGAGTTGTGTGCATTTTCTGGCCAATTCCATGCTTAAGTCTTCAATAACAGGCTTATAGAAGACCTATTTGAAAAAAAAAAAAAAAAGAAAGAGAACATTTTTCTCATCATCAATTTAGAGGAACAAACGCTGGTCATGAGTATGTTTTCTTACTCACCCGGTGTTCTTCATTTTCTTCTTCCCCTATTGTTTCTTCTTCAGTTTCATCTTTTACATCCTCAAATACAGGGACCCTCATTTTTACCCTTTAAAATATTTATTTTTAAAATTTACTCATGTGGCGTCCTTTTGCGTACCACAGCGTCCTTGAGATGCTGATGTCTCTGGTGCTCTGTTCGAAACGCCCTTGTCCAAGCCTCAGCCCTATTTAGCCCACACTTCACTCCTTATCTCAGTGGTGTGTGAGCGAACAGAACAGGATCCCAGAGGTCTACCAGGCTGGCCTCACAAGTGGACATAACATATTCTTGGGTAAAACTTGATTTTATGAACTTTTAAAGTCAACATTTTTTCCACTGGTTAAGAAATCCAAAAGAGAAAATTTATTTATCTTTTACTAATTCTATTCATTCATAAAAGAGTGTAAAAAGGACTTAAGGATTCCACAAAAACTACTCAGCTCTAACACTCAAGATAGCACAGTCCAAAGCCTGTTATCTCAAAGACTCCTCATCTCTGTCTAAATAAAGCTTTCACTGGAATGTCAGACTTCTTTCTGACTTGGGGTAGAGAATCTGGATCATTCAAACTCATTTTGTTAACCCAAATTATATGTTTTATCAGAGACACCAGTACTTCTCACATCCTAAAAAATACCCACTTTATATTAGCTGATTAGCGGCTAGTTATTTATTATGAAAAGCCCTTTGAACCTCTTCAAAGAATCTATTCTGAGTTAATGATGACTGTTAGTCTTATACTGGTGAGTATGGTATTGTATTAATTGTAAACATCATTAAACATGAGAAGTTGCAGTTAACACATGTTGATATATAATTTAACAATTCTAGAAACATCACTGTTTCAAAAATAATCATCATCATCTTTGAATTCTGCAATTCTACTCATCATGTCAATTTTTACAAATTCATTGGCGATGTGCATTATTACTCAATGGGTACCCCACATTCAGAAAAGTTTGGAAAAATAAACCATCACAATATTTATAATGTGGTATATGTCCTTGGTTATGTAAAACCAAGGTTAAAAATACATTTTTCAAAACAAATATTTTAATGTCAATTCAGGCAATTCCAAGACTCTCTACAACTCACGATTTATTAATCTGGTTATTTAAATCCTAGGGGAAATTAATTTTACCAAGTCATAGCATATTAGCGTTGGGCATAAAAAAATACCCTACAAGGAATAGTAATACTGATGACAGAAAATACAAATTTATTAAAAATAATACATCATTCTAAGTAGCCAAGCATAACTCTTTTTCTCTTGATATCATATCTAGTTTTCAATGTGTTATTAAAAAAATGCCTCGGCCTTACCTAAACTGAAAACCCTAACAAGAAAAACATTCTACACAGTCATCGTGTATAAATTATTTCTGAAATTGTGTTTCATGAGGCAAAAGTTCCACAAAAGATTCTGGGGGAGAAAAGCAGGTTTCTTAAACAAATACGTTTGGGAAATCTGTACCCCAATCTCTGCCCCTGCCACTTAGAGATCTACAAGGCATATTGACACATTAGAAGTTCTCAGAAGACTTTCAACCAAAAAACCTACTTAGGCTTGCTTAACCTCCTTTTCCCCTGAACACAAAACCTATCTATCTCATCAAATCTAATCCAATTTAATCTAATCTACCTACCTACCTTTCTATCTACCTACCACTTTTTTTAAATTATACCCACTACCCCAGAAAACTAACACTCCTCTGTGAAATATGACCTATTACTTAGGGAAATATTGCTCTATTCTGCTAAAATGTTGTGTTCTAGAAGGAGCTATTGGTCTTGAACTAGTTTTTGATAAAGGCTAAATGAATGGTATCACATATCCTGTTCACCAGCAAAGTACCAAAAAGAAATTGTCCCAAGCATGCTAAATTTGGAAACCACAACTCTAAGATTACAGCCATATCATGCTGGCCCAGTACAGTGGATTCCACAAGGACATTGCTTGTACATTTTATTTGTTCCATAAAAGGAAAGAATGTGTGGATTCTAATTATTTCCCTCAAGTCCTCCGCTGGCCAGAAGATTATTCTAATATTCTATAGATCTATTACATTATCTTTATTGGGAAATAAAGAGGAGTAATTTCTGTAAACTTGTCTTGCAAATTTCTAGAAGTGTAGGGAGAAACTCTCGTCGAAACTGCCTGAGACACACCTTTTGGCTCATATTTGAGGAGACAGTACTGGTGTTGCTCAGGGTGACACCTATTCCCCAAGGTGAATTACATTCATCAGGCTTGCACTGCAGTTATTTCTCATTTCCCATCATGTAATACGTTCTTAAGGACTCTTCACTGTGCTGCAAGAAAATAAGCTGTTGAGATTTAATGCTCAAAGTTTTGAAAACAAAAACCAAACACCATGTGCAATGTGAACACAAATTTTCCATTTGAGATTCTAGAATCAGAATTTCAAGCAAAGGGATCCTTAAGAAATCAATACACCTAAAGCCCTCTCTTTCACAGATGACAAAATGAAGGCTATGAAAAATTACCTGCCTCATTTACAAACTATGAAGTACTAGGATCAGAACCTAACTAAAGACCTGTGTTCATTTGTTCAACAAATAAATGTTTTTATGCCAGGCACTGTGCTTGGTATTAGAGATACGATGGTGAATAAAACATCCTCATGCTAAGATAGAGTAGGAAATAAAACACTCATCACTCAAGACTTGCTGGATGAAGTCTTTAATGGATTGCTTGGCAAGCTAGAGACAACATTACTTTTGATTGAATGTATCTTTTTTCCTTTCACCTATAATATAAAATTCATGCAAAGTTTTCTCTAAAAAATGTTAAGCCCTGCACTTCATCACAGCAAAGTTTTCTTGTCAATAGCTCTAAAATATGACATGGAGAATAGGAAGAAAGTGTTCCTCATGGACAGCTATCATGTTTCAAAATCCCCTATCAACTTTTCCAAAAACCAACCTATTTTAATAGATATTTTCACGTTGGGTTGCTGCAAAAGGAAAAATCTCCGTAGCTGCTCATACCTTTTACTTATTGGGCACTTCTTTTATGCTGTTTACTTTTCTACTTTAGTACTCTACCCATGCCTTGATACAGAATGAAACCAAGATGCATCACTTATAGTGAGACTCTCAAAGTCCAGGTCTGGGTCTACCATGTCCTCTAGGGCAAATTACTTAACCCCTCGCTACCTCTAATTCTTCATAAACAGAAAAACTGAGTTGCCAGAAGTTAATAAAAAGAAAGCACCAGCTGGACGCAGTGGTGCACACTTGTAGTCCCAGCACTTTGGGAGGCTGAGGCGGGCGGATCACGAGGTCAGGAGTTTGAGACCAGCCTGCCCAACATGGTCAAACCCCGTCTCTACTAAAAATACAAAAATTAGCCAGGTGTGGTGGCACACGCCTGTAATTTCAACTACTCAGGAGGCTGAGGCAGGAGAATCACTTGAATCCGGGGGGCGGAGGTTGCAGTGAGCCAAGATCGCGCCACTGCACTCCAGCCTAAGTGACAGAGAGAGACTCTCTCTCTCAAAAAAAAAGCACCTTAAAAATAGTGGAGCCCCCCACAAACACAAGCTTTATTTCAACCACCAATAAGGGTACACAGTGATGGGAAAAACACTTGGCATGAAAGGGTCTTCTCATTCTCTGTGCCATTAATATCCTTTTAAAGTTAAGAAGGGCCTTCTGCAACTAGACAGTTTAAAGATAAGAGCTCACTTGCATATTTATAATTCAGAAGTCCTCTGATCTTTTGATAGTTTGATGTTTACATGTAAGCAAATGTATTCCCTTAGCAACTGTCAGGTGGGTAATTCAAGTCTCTCGAGACACAGCCCTGCCAAGGGAACATATCCGTGCCACCATCTTGAGTTGTGCAGTGCACAACTGTCTTCACCTTCCTTGAGGTCACCTATGACAAGACTTTCTTGGTTTTTGACTAATGCTTCATACTTATGTCACTTTTTTCTCCTTTTTTTAATAATGATAGAACATGTGCTTTTCCCCAACATGGTGATACATGATTTAAAAATAAAAATTATAATAAACAATTGAAATAGATCCAGATTCAGTTCTGAGTGGGGGGAAAAAAGTACAGAGATAAACTGTTTTTTCTTTTAACTTGAAAAATGAATTCAACATTTCTTATTAAAAAATATTCATCCTAAATGGTTGAGAGAAGAATTTGTTTGTCTGATTTGTTTCCCTGCCGTGATGGCTTTTCACACTCATTTTTTGTATAGACAGTATCAAACTCTATACATATTGTTTTTCCTATACATATATACCTATGATAAAACTTAATTTATAAATTAGAATAGTAATGACATGAAAACACATTTCCCAAAAGAAGATATACAAATGGTTAACATATGAAAAAAATGCTCAATATCACTAATCATCAGATAAATGCAAACTAAAACCACAATAAGATACTGCCTTAATCGTCAGAATGGTTATTATTAAAAAGTCAAAAAACAATACATATTGGTGTGGATGTGGTGAAAAGGGAACACTTACTGCTGGTGGGAATGTAAATGAGTACAACCTCTACAGGAGCCCATATGAAGGTTTTTTAAAGAACTAAAAGTAGAGCTACCATAGGATTCAGCAATCCCACTACCAGGTATCTACCCAAAGGAAAAGAAGTCCTTATATCAAAAAGACATCTGCATGCGTTATGTTTCTCACAGCACAATTCACAATGTCAAGCATATGGAACCAACCTAACTGGCCATCAACCAATAACTGCATAAAGAAAATGTGGTATGCATTCACCATGGAATACAACTCAGCCATAAAAAGAACAAAATAATGTCTTTTGTAGCAACTGGGATGGAGCTGGAGGCCATTATTCTAAGTGAAGTAACTCAGGAATGAAAAACCAAATACTGCATATTGTCTGTCACTTGTAAGTGGCAGCAAATCAGTATGCAAAGGCACATAGAGTACTGTAGAAGTCTCACACAGAGACTCAGAAGGGAGAAGGGTAAGGGATTAAAACCTACAGATTGGGAACAATTACACTACTCAAGTGACAAGTGCACTAAAATCTCAGACATCAACATAAAATTCATCCACGAAACCAAAAACCACTTGTACCCCAAAAACCATTGAAATAAAAGTAAATTTTAAGATGTCACAGTAAGAGATCAACTAGTAATAAAATAGAATAATTATAACAAAATGCTGTAATAAAGTTATGTGCATGCATTCTCTTTCTCTCTCAAAGCATCTTCTGATGTACTCACCTATTTTCAGATCTTAGTAACTGAAACCTCAGAAAGGAAAACCAGAGATAAGGGAGCATTACTGTAGCTATGTTCCTGGGAAGGCAATTGAGTACTGCCCACGAGATAGACCCTTTTTGCACCTATTTGTAAATGCATTTCAATGTTCTTTACTACACATTTATATGTGGTTCTTCGGAATCACCTATGAACCAACTGTAAGGTCTTACTGGTACCCTCGTGTATTAATGAGTTATAAATCTTTGAAATGTGTTTATGTTTTATGAGAGTCGTGACTTTACCATTTAAAGAATTCTGTAATGATGCAAGTGATTTGATTATCCTCAATTCTTTAACATTCAGGAAAAAATAGAAAGAAAAAAGGCATCATTGGAGAAAGCCCACCTCTCAATTGTGAAATGTAGCTGTAAAAATTTCTAGCATTTATTGATATCAGCTTTTGGTTTTGTTTTGTTTTCAGGTGGGATCTCATTTGACTATTGGCAAATGTCACATGTGTGCTTGTATATATGTACATTCACACATGCAACACACATACATGTAACAAGCAGAGTTAATTCACCACAGCTGCCGGTTCTTGCTCGAAAAGCATAAAAGGCTTCAGTAAATGCAATGACTTAATTACTTCTCACATCTGGAAAAACTTGAATACGAGAGTGGATTTATTGAAGAAGCTCTTTGCTTGGCTGTCAACACCATATCAAGAGCCAGAAAGAGAGCGGGCTTGATCACTCTTGGCAATTCTTTAACCCATTCATAGATAGATGATCTACCAATTAATTCATAACATGTCCTGTTCATATGATTTATGAATTTTGTGAAAACACAGCAACGTAAATACTTTCCTAGTAATTTATGGAGAAAAGCTGTTTTTGTAATGTTTCCAAGAGGAAAAAAAGCATACATTAAAATGGGGAAATAATAAAGAAGTTTTCACTTTCAAGGAAACAAAGGAAAGGGTTTTGGGGGTTATAGAGCATATTGCGAACAACCATTAGAACTGTAACTTACACAAACACATGCAAAACTAGATGATTTGGCACTTTTTGGAGAAAGTGTAATATAGTGCTCCTAAAAGGGAACAGGGGATTTATATGAGCTCATAGCAAGAAAATTTAGTAGAAACCAAGTGTATTAGTCCATTTTCACACTGCTATAAAAACAAACCCGAGACTGGGTAATTTATAAAGAAAAGAGGTTTAACTGACAGTTTCACATGACTGGAAGGCCTCAGGAAACATACAATCATGGCAGAAGGGGAAGCAGGCACTTCTTACATGGTGGCAGGCAAGAGAGAGCCAGCAAGAGCAGGGAAAACTGCCTTATAAAACTATCAGATCTCGTGAGAACTCACTCACTATCACAAGAACAGCATGGGGGAAACTGCCCCCATGATCCAATCACCTCCCTCCCTCAACACGTGGGGATTACAATTGGAGCTGAAATTTGGGTGGGGACACAGAGCTAAACCACGTCACCAATAAACAACCAGATCTCCCCTAGAAAAGGATACTGAAACTGGAATTAGGCAAAATGATGATAAGTCATCCAAAGAGCAATTTGCAAAGACCCAGAGACAAGAGTTGAAAAAACCAAAAGTTCTATGTCACTGGAGCAATACAATAGGACAGAGATGAGGGAAGGAGAGGAGCTGAAGATCCTTCAGCCTCCAGGATGACAGGAGAGAGCTACATGAAGGAAATGTATTGAAATCACTTATCCTAACACAAAAAAACTAAAGTCAGTTTGAACCATGAACTCTTTGCAAATATAACAATTCCTACTCAATTTACTGTGGAAGCAGCACTACTACAGCTTCTCTATTCCTTTTATGTGCCTTGAACGTAATTTTTCCTTCTTCAGGTTATCATTAGCCCTTCAAAATACTCTTTGAATATCTGGACTTTATGAAAATTCCTAGTGAAGAAAGTGTTTCTAGATTTATGAGTTTTGGAAGAAAAACATTTAAGGGAAATATGTTTGTATTATGTAGACCCTGAAATAAATAAAATTTACGTTACATGTGTTTATAATACAAATTTCACACTTTTACATTTCTACAATTACAGTTTTATTATTTAAATGCACCTCTTTTTTCTAATCCTTACTAAACAAGTGATGTCAATGTTCCTTCTCCAACTTTAAGCATCAAATTACTAACACCTATGTTCACTAAGGATTCCTTCTTCCTGAAATCATGATTTCATCTCACTTTAAGCCAGGGAAAACAATACTACTAATGCTCAAAAGTTTGGAACTTTTAAAACACTAATTTGTGAGCCTTATTCTAATTATTTCCATGGAGCTTTTCCATGTTTAACTCAAACTATAAGACAATATCAAAATAAAATTATAATTAAATATATCATTAAAACAGCTATGAAGTTAATGATGCTTTAAAATAACTGGTACCCTTTGAAGAGTGAGAACTAGTTTAACATATGTTGTGGGTGATTTCTCTCTGAGGACTTTATCTTCTTTATTATTTGCGTGAGGGTGTGTGTTGGGGGTGTGGGTGTGTCTATGTTCGTTCATTCATTCACTCATTTGTTATATGAAGATGGACACGAATGAATTATAACAAATATAACTCAACAAATTTTATTTGTTAATAAGTTCACAAATGTTTCTTGTGTGCATTCTATGGGCCAGGCAACATGTTAATCTCTTCAATCGATGAACGAAACCAACAAAAATCCTTAACTGTCTCTCCTATTTCAATCACACATTCATTTATCAAATATCTATGAGTATCTACTTCATACTATGCACTACAGTGAGATATTTTATATTTATATGAGACATTTTATACTTTTTCCTACTAGGTCTTTAAAATCCTGTGTATTTTAACTTCACAGTTACAGCACAACTCAATTCCAACTAGCAACATTTTAAGTGCTCAATAGTCAGATGTAAATAGCAGTGACCATGTTAGACAGTATAGTTCTATAGTAATGCTATAAGACTGGAAATCATTAGCTATTTTTCAATTTGATCATATATACCTTAAGCATGAAAAAAACATGTAAAATTAAATTTAAGATAATGATCTCAGGGTCTTAATAAGCAAGCAATAAAATCTACAATCTGATTTTAATTTCCAGACCTGTCTAAATAAGTCTTCAGTGTGGAAATGTATTTAAGGGTTTAAATTTTTATTATAAATAATGAATTAATTTTTAAAATTATGTTTTAATTAAGTTCACCAAAGGTATATTTTCAAAATGCTATCTTGTTTCATTAATGAAAAGATGTAAAGTCCCACTAGTTTTCAGGATATTCACCCTCTAATTTTCTGCCTAATAAATAATTATATGACTGAATAATAAATATTCATTCTATAATTCTCTAAATAGCAAAAAGTCCACATAGTGAAATATCTTCCATCGATACTCCCATTTTTAACTCATATAACTGAATTTAAGCAAACCATTCATTCATCACCTTGGCTAGATAAGTCCTTTTAAACAATATTGTGAAGTAATGTCACCAAGAAGTATATGAGATTTTAATAAAGAGGTTGATGTCTCATGAAAAGAACCGAAGTTTCACTGAAATGAGATTTTTCTATTTTAAAAGAAACTTTACATTTTTCAAGTATTCAACAGAAAAGATCTTGATCAGTGAGGAAAAACAGTATTTCTGACTTCTATTCACCTCTCACCTTGACAGAGCCAGCACAATTGGTACTTGAAAACTGCTAGAATCTTGAATAATATCCAAATGCAATGAAGCGCTTCAAATCTAAAAATGCTATTATGCAGAATGATATTCAAGGTCTTAAGTTTTATTTGTGCTAAACCTCACCCAAGTTATGCTGACATTTTTGGGGAAAGAGGAACTCCATATAAAAATAACGGGAGGCAGCCATGAAGTCTTCAAAGTTATTGAACTCTCTACTGACCTATACTAGGTACCAAGAGAAGGTACCAAAGGATGATCACTGCATGCCAAGCACTGTGCTGTGAGCTTTACATACAGTATCCCATGTGATCCTCAGACACCCATTTCACAGATGAGGTCACTAGGATTTAGACCGATAACTTGCCCAAGCTCTCACAGTAAGAGATTCATACCTAGGTCTTACTGCTTCCATTTATGTGAAACCTACTAGACCACAGGGCAGTAGAATCTTGAACGGATGCTTTTTATTTATTTCTGGTAGTGATATTATTTTCTCTCAACTCCTTCAACTTCCAACTTCAAAGGAATTGTCATCACAGATGGTTACATAAAGGAAGAGTAGTCCTTGTGGTATGGAGACAATTGGGTCCCTGTGATCAGTGAAAACAAACCCCCATGGGCATTAGAAGCAACAGGAAAAGCAGGCAATAATGAAAGCATTATGGGAATCCTTGATCTAGCAGGAACCTAATTTGAGGAACTTTTCCTGCTTTTCATTCATTAAATGGCACATTTATGAGCAGTAGTGAGCTGGTAAATGTTTAACAATCAGCTCTCTCTGGGTTTATATTTTTTAATTAAGAAATAAATTTTTAATTAAAAAACAAAAGCTCTGCTCTGCAGCATAATCATGGAGTTGGGAAGAGATGAACACAATCTGCTCAGGTAAGCTGATAGGAGCCAGTGCCACACAGCACTGTGAGTAACAACAAAAGCCTATATCTAATGTTAAACAGACCAAAAAATGCCAATCAACTGAGGCTAATCTTCCAAATTTTTAAATGGGCATTTCAAGGTATACAGTTATGCCCTGCTGCTATTCTGTTCCTTACCTGTATGTTGATGAATTCATTCTAAATGGTAAGATTTCAAACTTATTTGTGCTACACTTTTTCTACTGATCACCAGACTCTGATAAAATCTGTGTTTATGGCACTCTTTTTAATTTTTAATTTTTTATGTACACGATAGGTGTATATATTTATGAGGTACATGAAATGTTTTGATGTAGGCATACAATGCGTAATAATCACATCATGGAGAATGGGGTATCCATCCCCTCAGTATTTATCCTTTGAGTTACAAACAATCCAACTACACTCTTTGCATTATTTTAAAAAATACAATTAAGTTATTATTGACAGTCACCCTGTTGCTATCAAATAGTAGGTTTCGTTCATTCTATTTTTTTTGTACCCTTTAACAGTTCCTACCTCCCCACCACCACCCTCACTACCCTTCCCAGTCTCTGGTAACCATCCTTCTACTCCGTATGTCCATGAGCTCAATTATTTTGATTTTTAGATTCTACAAATAAGTGAGAACATGCAATATTTGTCTTTCCGGGTGGCACTCTTAATAATTTAGATGCCTCTAAGATATTGTACACACAAATGAAGCAAATGAAATGGAAAATACTTTTAAGAGGCAGATTTTCTTATACCCAAATAGAGCCTGCCTTTTCTACACAGCTGTCTTCACACCGAAAAGGATTAAAACTTAAAATTTTCTTTAAGGAGGATCTAACACGTAAAAATTTAGAATATAGTAAATGTTAATTGAAAATAGTATTATAGTAGTGACTGTTATACTATACAGTCTCTGATTTGCAAAAAGCTAATGAAGATAATTTACAGACTAACTCAACAATTCTCTCAACTGGACTAGAATATTAGGAGCAATTCACCACAAAATATTGGAACAATAATATATATAAAAGAAATATAGAATTGCCAGAGGAAACAACTTACATAATGGTTTTAAGTCTTAAAATAAGGAACCAAGTACAGCCCTGATCCAAAGCACATATAGTGACATTTCTGCAGAAAAAAAAAAAAGTGTTTTATAGAATTATGATAATACCTGTCTAGTATCAAAGCTTAATTAAAATAGTGAATAAACATATCCTTTGAATTTCACTGTGCATCAGCAAAAATATCTCCTTTTCAGCAAACTACACTTAGGTAAAAATTTTGACATAAAAAAGATCCTCAGGGTAGGACTGTACTTTAAAAAGTTGAATTTTTTGGGCAGTTTGTCATGGAAAGTCTTAAAGCAGCTTCTCTGTGCTTTTCAGATGGATAGATTTAAAAGAAATGAATTGAGGACATACTTCTTAAAAATTATCTATATAGTTAAGCAAAATTGTCATTTTCAGCTCAAGGTTCATACAAAAGCAATATTTCTTTTATATATGTTGTCATGGCTCTGACAATTCTTTATAGTATTTATCTGCCATGATTTTACAAAGATTATAACTAACTCATGAGCTATTTAATCATGTAGCTTCTGCGTAAGTTCCATAATTATGTTATACTCAAAAACTAAAACACATGCATCAGATGTCATGAGGTTGTAGTCCACAATGACTGATGGCAGAACTGTATTCTATTTTTTGGCCTGGCAAAAACACTACAACTGACCAGACAAGGACGACTAAGGACAGAAAAGATTTGAAGGCAGCTAAACCCTCACTGCATGAACCATAGTCAGAGAGACACCGTTTGAAAAGGAGCAAGCATTGGAAGTGCCACATTTGGTGTGGGCAGTGGAAAGCATGCCACACAGAAGGAGTCCTAAGACCTACCTTCAAAATCCCTACACTGTAAAAAATTAGACCGATCTTCCTAGTTCTAAGATTGTATGATTACCAAATTTATCTACCTATCTACTAATCACCAGGGTACAAGGAATTCAAAGACAAAAACCTTATCTATTAACAAATTCTTCTGTCAAACCACTTTTTGGTTTGGTCTTTTTTGTTGTTTGTTTTGGCCAAAGGGGGATAGAAGTAACCTAAGATAAACAGTAGGCACTGGCCAGGTACGGTGGCTCATGCCTGTAGTTCCAGCACTTTGGGAGGTCAGGGTGGGAGGATGGCTTCAGCCCAGAAGTTCAAGACCAGCCTGGGCAACACAGCAAGACCCTGTCTCTAAAACAGAAAAACTAGCTGGCCGTGGTGCTGTGAGCTTGTAGTTCCAGCTACTTGGAAGGCTGAGGTGGGAGGACTGCTTGAGCCTGGGAAGTGGAGGCTGCAGTGAGCTGTAATTGTGTCACTGCACTCCAGCCTGGGCGACAGAGCAAGATCCTGTCCCAAAAAATAAAAACAAAATATAAAGAGTAAGCACTGCAGTAAATCCTTTACATATCTTATCTCATAAAACACTCACAAACTCTCTGGAAAGTAAATACTATCAGGATCCCCAAACTGAAGTTCAAAGGTAGCATGAACAAAACTTAAAACAAGATCTTCTATGTTGATGTATATACCTGTTGTGAGCATTCGGCACTGTGAAAATGGCTGAAACCCACATTTTAAAGCTCTCTTTGTATTATTATTACACTTCAGAAACTAACCAGGTATGCTTGAATGGCCAATAAAGTATAGGACATTCATAAAACCTATTCCTATATACATCAAAATATTTTTAACTGTTCTAAAACCATAGTCTTCAAACAACTACAAGGACATTCTCATAGTCTAGTTTTAAAACTAGAGCATTTAAATCAAGCATGTATAAATAAGAAAGTATAAGTGGATTTTATATGTACATAAAATAGGGACGTATTCCCAAGGCATGGGAAATCATCAGTGATGTAGCTATCCTTAGTGTATTCATGACTATGCGTTCCAAAATCAATATAAACATAATCAGTGGGAAATTAAATTCTGATAGAGCCAAGAGTATGACTTTGAAAAGCTTTTAAGCATTTATCTCCACAATGATCTCATGAGGAGTTCAAGCTTGCTTTTCAAGCAACAACACCGTCAAGGCTCTAAAAAGCAGATATTTATCATAGCATTCAATCTGTTGCAAAAATTTCTTGGCAGTTTGACTCAATAGAAGAAAAGTAAGTTTTCGTGTCATCGCAAATGGGGAAAGAAATTGTTATCTTAAACACCACCTTTATCTCCCAATTTAATTAACATTCTCCCTCTTAAGGTTATAATAATAACTTTTCTTATTCTTCACACTAAAACTATTTTAGTTTTTCTTTTTTTTTTTTTTTTTTTTTTTTGAGACGGAGTCTTGCTCTGTAGCCCGGGCTGGAGTGCAGTGGCCAGATCTCAGCTCACTGCAAGCTCCGCCTCCCGGGTTTGCGCCATTCTCCTGCCTCAGCCTCCCAAGTAGCTGGGACTGCAGGCGCCCGCCACCGCGCCCGGCTAGTTTTTTTTTTTGTAGTTTTAGTAGAGACAGGGTTTCACCGTGTTAGCCAGGATGGTCTCGATCTCCTGACCTCGTGATCCGCCTGTCTCGGCCTCCCAAAGTGCTGGGATTACAGGCTTGAGCCACCGCGCCCGGCCCTATTTTAGTTTTTCTGCAAATATGAATGTCAATGCAAAAAACATGAAAATTACTTTTAAAAATAAACTAGAATTATTTTTTAGATTATTTATATTTCTTTTATATATGTTGTCATGAACTGTATTTTATATTGCTTCTGTTTTATATTTTCAGTTGTATTACCAGGTCTCAGAGGAATGCTCATAGATGTGGCTTACAAGAAGAGCAAGTCAATGGCACTGCTATGTTTCAAATAAAAATGTATATTGCCTGAGTGTACGTTATGTTCAATATTTGCTTTAAAACATCTGTATTTGGACTATGTATAAATCCATACGTTAGGTATCATAAGAAATATAAAACTGAATAAAATGTAGCCTTTCATACTCAAGGATCTTCTAATCTATGAGTCGAGACAAAGCACTTCGAGAATATAATGAAGTCATCAGAGAATTAGAGAGTGCTGTAAAGGTTCAGAAGATGAAGAAAATCCCAAATATTAGGAAGATGCCAAAGTTTCATGAACATTGCTTTTGATCTGCAGATCATGAAGATGGATCTGTTTTTCAGAAGTGAGAATAGGGAGGTTAGAAGACACATCACACACAAGGACAAGAGAATCACCATACCGGCTGGACGTGGTGGCTCACACCTGTAATCCCAGCACTTTGGGAGGCCAATTGGTTGAGGTCAGGAGTTCAAGACCAGCCTGGCAAACATGGCAAAACCCCACCTCTACTAAAAATACAAAAATTAGTTGGGCATGGTGGTGTGCACCTGTAGTTCCAGCTACTTGGGAGGCTGAAGCAGGACAATTGCTTGAACCCAGGGTGGAGGTTGCAGTGAGCTGAGATCGTGCCACTGCACTCCAGCCTGGGTGACAGAGAGAGACTCTGTCTCGGAAAAAAAAAAAGAAAATTGCCATACTATGGCCCCCATGAGGAACAACTTGAGCATGGCATAGGGAAAGTGAAGGAGTAAAGATCGAAGGAAAGGCAGAACGGAGACAGCTTCAAATGTCAAGCCAACAACTGCGTATATAATTCAATCAGAAATCTCAAGTCACAGCGTTTTAACCAGGGGAGTGACATACAAATCCAATAAAGAAACCATAATCTAGGTGCAACATAAGTAGGAAATGCTGAAATGAGAGGAACAGGATATCAGAAGACATCTGCAAAATGGCCTAGAGGCTGGCAAGAGATAAAGACTTATACTGGATTCATGAAAGCGGTTGATAAAAAGATTTGAGAGATATTAAAGATGTAAACAGAGCAATAGATAATATGTGAAGAATGAGAAAAGAAAGTTTGTGTTGAGATACTGTAAGTTGTTTTTGTTAGTTTGTTTTCAGAGACAGGGTCTCGTTCAGTCACCCAGGCTGGAGTGCAGTGGCACGATCGTAGTGCACTGCAGCCTCAACTCCTAGGCTCAAGTGATTCTCCCACTTCAGCCTCCTGGAGTAGCTAGGACTACAGGCACACACCACCACACCCAGCTAATTTTTTTTTAAGTTTTTTTTGGTAGACACAGGGTCTCCCTATGTTGTCCAATCTGGTTTCAAGCTCCTGGTCTCAAGTGATCCTCCTGTTTCAGCCTCCCAAAGTGCTCATATTACAGGCATGAGCCACCACACCCTGCTGTAAATTGTTTTGAACAGAGGGTGAAATAGGCTTAGGGAGGAGCATACAGAGTCTGAAATAGAGCATCCAGGTAGAGAGGATCAGCCATCAGTGAAAGCTGCACAGAGGTTATGACTACAGCATTAACTCAGCTTAGAGAAGGGAGTCAGAGTTCAGAGGGCCACAGGCAATTCCTAGAGCAAGTGAAGAGAACAATTTTGAAAGGCATCTGCTGAAGAAAAGCAATTATTCATTCCTCAAAGGCACTGCCGATCCTTCACACTGAACCTCAGAAAAGGTACACTCCTGAAACAAGGTCTCCTGTGGGACAAAGAAAAACTCTATTCTGTTTTCTTAATAATTCTCAAAAATCAGCCCACTTTAATGGAATGCTTCATTAAAAGTATTTATTAAGAGATAATTATGTGAATTAAGAACTCGGAATATAAAAATATCTGCATTAAGAGGCTTTAGACATCTTGGATATATGTCTAGTTATAAAAATGAAAAAATGTTCAGTTTACTGGAAATAGCAAAAAAGTACAAAAACAAAGCGTACAAAATAATGTATCAGGAATTGTTAAATTTTATCAGTTGCTTTTCCAGCATCAGATGGCATATTTGACTTTTTGATCAATATCAATAGCATATTAATTTTATTATATCAATAGATTTCCCAGTATTGAATCACCCTGCATTCTTGGGTTAAATACTATTTGCCTGTGGTAGGTTGTTCTTTGAATGAATATGATCTTATAGCATTTGTTTATACGATCATATGTATGAGACAATGAATATTTATGCTCATGTACTGGAGCCATTTATGTTCAAAAACTGGAGTTTTCTTTTTCAGGCTGTTAGCCTTTTTTGTGCTCAATACCAAAAGACATATTTTGGAAATGGCCATTCTTGAAAATAGGATAGACTCATCAATAGAGCTATAGCAGACATGTCAATAAATTCAACTGTCCAGTCCAAACTACATTCATGTTCAACCTCTTCTGCACAGACTATGAATCAATCACATACCCTGATTATTCACTCACAGCTCATCAGACCAAAAGCAGACACTGCATTTGAGGAGAGGAAACACATTGGTCATTTAGTGACCAATGAGAATGTGTTTTGCGAGTTTGAACTAAGAGACATTGAGCTGTGGATAATTAGATGTCAGTAAGTGTTGGAGCTAAATGCTGGGTAAACTCGGGTGGGTCGCTATTTTTCAACCACATACAGGCTAAGAAAACCTGTATTTGAAGAAAAGCAGAGACAAAGAGCCATAGCAACCTTAAAAGATACAGTGAACAAGATTTGTATTTTAATGACTTCACAGTTTACATGAAGTCCAGCCCTACTTATTGCAAAGGTTTTCTGTGAGATTACCCTCTATGCTTCCTATAAATCTCTTTTTCCTTTAGTCATTCCTTGGAAGCAAACATTCCTAATACAATATTTATCAGGGACAGGAACCTTTCATAAAGCAAATTGTTTAATAATATTGCTCAATGCTTTCCTTGGTTATTGCTTTGTTCAGGTTTTCTAACTCCTCAAGTCCATTTTGGTAGTTTATATATATATTTTTAAAACTCCATTTATATTTTCCAGGTTTGTTAACATAATGTCCTCTTGTGGGTTTTGAATTTAATGATAACCTAGTCAGACTCTGAGCTAGAGGTAACTGCATATCCAGACAGAGGTTCAAACTTAAATTGGTGAGAGAGTAAAAACAATAGAAATGGATCTTTTAAATGATTGAGACAATTTTAATACCAAATTTAATATACATTGAGGGTAGTGCTTCTCAAGATGTATTTTTCATATATTTTCTGGGGTTGCTTTGTTTTGTTTTTTGAGGCGGAGTCTCACTCTGTCGCCCAGACTGGAATGCAGTGGCAGGATTTCAGCTCACGCAATTCTCCTGCCTCAGCCTCCCAAGTAGCTGGGAATACAGGCATGTGCCACCACATCCGGCTAATTTTTTTTTTTTTTTTTTTTTGTATTTTTAGTAGAGATGGGGTTTCACTATGTTGGCCAGGCTGGTCTCAAACTCCTGACCTCAGGTGATCCACCCACCTCAGCCTCCCAAAGTGCTGGGCTTACAGACGTAAGCCACCATGCCTGGCTTTTATATATTTTCTCAGTAAAAGTTCTTTATCATAGTACAGACCAGGGATGTAATGAATAAAAATAAATGAACCCATCATTGCAATAACACTTCACCAACAAATACTTGTTAGACATTTATATATGCAAGGAACCAGCCTTTGATATTTTTAAACTTTTGAATTGGATCTGCAAGCTAACCAAACGTTTATATCCAGGTAGTCAACCAACATTCTATTTAAAACAAAATTGTTAAAACGCATTACCAAATGTTGTCATAACCTTATCACTTAGTTACAAAGGACAGTAAGACATAATAGACTGTCTTTCTATGATAAACTGTTATTAACTAAGTCAACCCTAATTTCAGAAATAATCTTTTATTTCCTAGATGAGAAGTAAAACACAATGAATCATGAGGTGATTAATCAGTCATCTAGTTTAACCAGATGTTTGATGAGTGCAGACTGCTAGTGAGAATTTTAGAACTACAGGCAAGAACAATGGGTTATGGAGTTCCCAACACCTTAATCTACACAACTCTGAAAAACAACCACACCTGAGAAACTGCGAAGTAGGGAAGGAGGGAAATAGAAGCAAACTATCGCTTAAAAATTAAATAACTAAAAATGTAAAAATAGCTAGAGTTCCATTATGAAATATTTCTTGGATAGCTCTGAAGAAGAAGAAAATGACTTAATTTTTTGTTTTCTTTTGTTTTTTTGGGAAAGGGTCTCACTCTGTCACCCAGACTGGAGTGAAGATGCAGTGACACGATCTTGGCTCACTGCAACCTCCACCTCCCAGGCTCAAGAGACTCACCGACCTCAGCCTCCCGAGTGGCTGGGATTACAGGCATCACCACTACCACCTGGCTTGTTGTTGTTGTTGTTGTTGTTGTTGTTGTAATTTTAGTAGAGACAGGTTTTCACCATGTTGGCGAGGCTGGTCTTGAATTCCTATGATCCACCCACCTCAGCCTCTCAAAATGCTGGGATTACAAGTGTGAGCCACCATGCCTGACTTGATTTAACTGTCAAATATTCTCTCGATTAAAAGCTTCTAACCTGGCTTCGGTATAAAATGTGTGCCCAACTGAAGTTCCTCAAGGCAATAGGCTATTTTATACTTTACCACTAGAGTGACACGTTATGAATATTTGAAAAAGAATATATGAGTCCTGTAGTGTATTGACATGTGGGGAAAAAAGTTAGACTTTTTAGAATATTTATTAACTTATTTTAGTTCCAACATGCAGAAAAGAAAACTTTATAAAGCATGTGCATATAATTTATAGTAAATATAAAATATCCTGGGGAATGAACTTAGATTATTATTTACTGAAAGGGACTGTATACTGAAAAAAAAAATCTGTGATTTAATTATAACCCTCCTGATTATGGGAACTAGACCTGGTTTAACGTATTAGTCCATGTGTGCCTAGCACAAAGCTGGTAAGAACATTAACTTTTTATGAAGTTGAAAATCAGCTTGTAAGCCCAAAATCTACCATTCTGTCCTCTCCTAGCATGCACACAAACATAAAATTATACTTAAAATGTTACAGGCAAAACACTGTCCTCTAACAATCACTAATATTGTATTTTCACATTAGCCTGATACATTCCATTCATTTCTTTCTTCAAGGGTCCTCTGAACTATTTCTCCAGGGGCACAAACCCATAATGGCAATAAATTTTTCGTCTTTTTCACTGACATACCCATTGGTGTCACAACAGAAGCAAAGGGTAGAAGGAGCATTGCTGAATTAGCCCAGAAGTTGAGACCGTTCAGGGGATGTCTATTTATTTCTCAACGTACACAAAAGTCCAAACTATTCACATGTTGGCCACATATTACTATGCATCATGTACCTGATTTTTAACTTGGATTTTGAGACAATGTGGATCTTAGAAGAGCTAGGAAAAATTAAGAAAGTTATGCAAATTTTGACATAAACAAAACTTCAAGTTCAATTAACATAGGAAAGTGAATGTTCTCTAAACATCATGTAAAACACTTAGCAGCAACTATGTCTATAAAATTAATGTGTGTTTCTGTTTCACGGTGACCTTGTCCATAATTGTTCTATTTTATATTTCACTTTCAAGATACTTCTTTGAGAAGCCAATATTCTATACTAACTGAAGAAAAAATATTCTTAAGTTCCTCTTATTAAAATCTGGTTTAGGTCATTTAATTGTGTTAAAAGAAAGATGATGTTACAAATAAAATTTAATATGATCATTGAGAAAATGAGGATGAACATTTCTGGTAAAATACTAATAAAATAACAGGATCCAAAATGATATATGCATGACACAATGAAAATAGTGGCTGAAATACAGTTGGTGGAGAAAACACACAAGAGCTAGAATCCAAGCTCCAGGGCAAGTGTGGTGACCCACACACGTAATCCCAGCACTTTGGGAGGCCAAGGCAGGCAGATCACTTGAGGTCACGAGTTAAAGACCAGCCTGGCCAACATGGTGAAACCCCGTCTCTACTAAAAATACAAAAATTAGCTGGATATGGTGACAGGTGTCTGTAATCCCAGCTACTCAGGAGGCTGAGGCAGGAGAATCGCTTGAACCCAGGAGGCAGAGATTGCAGTGAGCTGAGATTGAACCGCTGCACTCCAGCCTGGGTAACAGAGCAAGGCTCTGTCTCAAAAAAAAGAATCCAAGCTCCACTGTTCACCAAGTCTGTGAGGTTGGGAAAGTTATTTAATTTCTCAGAGCCAATCATTACTCACTAGTAATAGTGAAATAATAAAGATTGCATCTTCAGATGACTTTTGTGATAATTAAATAGGATAATATACTTAGAGCACTTGAATCAGTACACTTAATTACATAATAAATGCATATTATTGTCATTCTCTCAAAATTGTTCCCAATTAACATGATCATAATAAAGTGAATGATTATGCATAGGAAAATTCTGGAAGGAATTAACCCAAGTAACACAATTCTGGAGGTTAGTAGTAGAATTCTGGAATATTTTTTCCTTTGGTATTACTATTGCTCATTTCAAAAAGCTTCCAAATGCCTTAAGATGCAATGTTATTATAATTAAAAATAAGCTAAATTATGTATTATCCTAAAAATTCAAAACTAAAAAAAAACATTTTGTAACAAGAGAAGGCATCTGAGCTGTGGTTAAGTCTTTGCTGGGAGATTAGTCTCTCATGCTTTCTGAGAAAATTATGTACTTTTTAGAAAATTATGCAATGTATTGGCTGAAGATATAGGTTCCTGTCCCACTGCTGACTAACTGGGTGACATTGGATAGGTTTGTACAACCTCTCTAAGCCCCACTTCCCTTCTGTGCACATTAGAAGAATAAGCGTAGCCCATTCATAGGGTATCTCTAAAAATGCTACCATTTCAAGCTTTATGTTTCTATAATCAGGGGAATCATGCCATGGTGACTTTTAAAGTACTTTTAATCCATTTTATAAAGAAAGCTTCCATTATTAGAGCTGTGTGCTCCTGAAGCATTAACCGATAGAATGAGATAAACAGTCCAGAGATAGACCCATGTCCACAGGATAAAGGGCATCCAAGAAAAGGGAGAAAAGGACAACCCCTTAATAAATAATCTTAGAACAACATGGGAAATGCATATAACTGTATCCATTATTCATGCCTCACACCAAGATAAATTCCAAATAAGATCCAAATGCAGAATATGAAACCATGGAACAAAACATAGGGGAATTGCTTTACAACCTGGGAGTGGGAAACCATTCCTAACTCAAAATCCGGAACCTATGGGAGAAATAACAACTATATAAAAATAAGTTTGACTACATGAACATAAAAATGAATAATAATCTAAAATGTGCACAGAAAAAGAAAACCACCACTGCAAGCAAAAGCAAGGTAGTGGGGGAAAATTGCATCATGAAGGGCTAAGAGTCCTAATACAAAAGAATTGTCTAAAAATTGAGAAAAAATCAACAACCCAATATGGACAAAAGATGAACAGTTCACAGAAAAAAAGATATAAATGGTCCTTAGCGTAAGAGAGGATGCCCAAGCTTCTTACTGGTGATAAGAGAAATACGAATTAAAACAACATGACATTTTGTACCTTTCAAATTAGCAAAAACTCCAAAGTTTAACAACGTATTCTGTTGGACTGTGGAAAAACAGGCCCTGTCATATATTACTGTTGGAAACATAAATGGTTCAACCCCAGTGGAGGATAATTTGGCAATATCTAGCAAAATGACATATGCATTTACTTCTTAACCCATCAGTCACTCTTATAACAACCAACCCTCAGGGGTACTGGTAAAAAATATGAGACGATAAATACACAAGACTATTCATTACAATACTAGCAATAGCAAAAGACTGGAAATAACCCAAATGCCCATCAACAAGGGACTAGTTAAAGAAATTGTAGTCCAGCCACACACTGGAGCTGTCAAAAGGCATAAGGCAGATTTCTGCATACCGCTAAGGAGTCATCTCCAGGATACAGCAATAGAGGAAAAAAGCAAAGTACAAAAGAGTGTGTACTGTACATTACCATTTGGTTAAGAGAGGAAAGAATATATGCTATATGAACACATTTACTTCTGTATTCAAAAGAAATAAAGGAAGGACAAATAAAAACCAATAAAAAGAAGAAAAAACATATTTACCAAGAAAAGGTCAGAATAGGAAGGAAGAAATGGGGATAAAAGTGAGAGCTCTGTTAATATATATCATTTTGGAAAATCATGGAAACTTTTATACAATTAAAAAATATATAAATAACTCAAGAATACAAAACAAAGCAAACTCTACCATTCAAAATCAAGCTGAAATAAATGGAACTAATTATACACACACATTTTATAAATCTAAATTTGATGTACAATTAGGTCCATTTATTTCTAGCCAAGTTGCTATTCATATTTTGAAAATGCTCTATTTTTTCTCTTTCAAAGAAATATGTGTTTACCAGTTCTGTCCACTGAAAATGAAAATGTCTGGAGTAATGACAGTGGGAACGGGGAATCAAAAGAGCAGAAAGACTATTTCCTATCTATGTTCATGAACAGAAAGTGAAGTTATGCCTTTTCCTAACTCAGGAAACAAATGTTGATATTTTATTTAAACTGGGAAGCCAACACAGAGTAGTGCTGATCCATGCCAAATTTTTCAGCTCTAAGGTGAAATTCAAAAAATAAGGACAAATTCACATACACACGCACCTGCCTGAGTATTCTCCACTTGCCTCCGGCCCAGCTCCATTCTTCCTCCCCTGCCCTGTTCCATGTTCCAGGAGGAGAACCTGAACCTGAGCACTGCCTCTCCTGGGCTTCCTTGCAAGTTCCCTTCTAACTGAGTTTGGCCAAAGGAGGCAGGGACAGGAGATCAGACGACAGGGCAAGAGGGAGGTAGGGTATTTCTTCCGGACACTCTCCCTGCTTTGGAGTTCTTTCTCTGCCAATAGCCTCATCCTCACAACTAAGTCTCCCTCTGGCAGCCCCCGCTCCCACAATTCCAGTTCTCCCTGGACTTCAGTCCGGAGGGTGGTCATGACTTCCTGAATCTCTGGGCACCTCACTATTCCTTGCTTGATCCCCTAACCATGTCCACAGCTCTGCAAACTCTCTTTAGTTGCCAATAAGTGGGCTTACTTTGTTTCCTGCTGCACCCTAATAAGTGACAACACACACACAACACATGCACACACACATATCCATACACACACACATATGTACATGAACACACATACACGAATACACACATGCACACCCCCACACACAGGGTATATATAGGTATATCCATATCCAAATATAAATATGGATGTATATTTGCACATCCATACATCCATACACTCACATTCATATATAGACAAACATACACATACACAAATAAGTACATATATAAATATATGTGAACGTATCATGTGTCTGTGTAAGGTTGGTAATAAACCTCACTACAATTTTAAGTGAAAATGCACTTTTTTGGAAAGGAAAATAGAGCAAGTAATGGTCTCCTAAGTAGGTTCCTAAAATTGTTTTGGCTCTGAAATTTTATGGCTCCAAATCAAATGTCTGGACACTGTATGACAGAGCAAAAACCACAAACGCAAAGAAGCAACAGGGTCAAGAGAAACATGCATGTGCTGGAGAGAGGCAGCCTGGAACAGCGACTCGGCTCTGCATCAGCCAGGCTTTGACTCTGGCTGAGAATTAGACGAATCTGTGCCTCGCTGACTCCTTCTGTGTCACAGGACCCAAAAATAGGCCCTCCCTCCACTCCCCCACCCATGGCTGTTGTGAGGCTCTGAATGCACTAAGTGCTTCAGAAAACATTAAAAGCATGAGAACGATATGTTTTATTCTCCATTTATCCAGGATGTGTACAGTGATACTCCAATAAATTCACAGAGTGTCACTTTACATCCCTCCCTCCTACACCGAAAAGCAAACTCATCCATTTAAGAGCACTCAAGACTGAAACCAACCTTGACAGAAAAATCTAGTCTATTCCTTCTAATCAGCAGGATTGCATCAAAGCCATTATGGACAGATGGGCATTTTGTTCTATTTCTGAAGACCTCCAGGGAAGGAGATTCTACAAACTGCCTTGGCAGCTGACGTGCTAATGCAATGTAGGATAACTTATAAATATAGGCAGAGTCGAGGAGGGCCTCCAGAATGCAGCCCAGCATGGGTGTGCACTCGCCCAGCCTGACACACAGCTAAGGAACATTCTGAGCACTCGAGCCATCCCTTCCATTGCTCCCTTTTCTTTTAATTATAATTGGTCCTTCAGAAACCAAGTCATTTAAAGGGGAAGGGAAGAGAAGACTTTGTGCTAGATGGATTTCTGAAAAACGTAAAATGAAATGATAATACCAAACACACAGAAACCAACGACTTCAGGCAGATACAAGGCAGACGGGAATACAGGGAAGCACTTTTCCTTCCAGTACATGGTAGAATGTTTGTTAAATGAATACAAATATTTGTTAAATGAATGCATTTGTAGAAATACAATCTTTCTCTTGTTCTTTTTCTTTTTTTCTTTTTTCTTTTTTTTTTTTTTTTTCCGAGACAGGGTCTCGCTGTGTCACCCAGGCTGGAGGGCAGTGGTGCCATCACGGCTCGCTGCAGCCTTTATCTCCCAACTCAATCGATCCTCTAGCCTCAGCCTCCCAAGTAGCTGGGACCACAGCCATGCACCACCACGCCCAGATAATTTTTGTATTTTGTGTAGAGATGAGGTTTTGCCATGTTGCCCAAGCTGGTCTCAAACCCCTGGGCTCAAGCAATCTTCCTGCCTCGGCCTCCCAAGTGCTGGGATCATAGGCATGAAACACCACACCTGGCCACTTATTCATACTAATAAGAAATGTTTTCTGGCCAGGTGCAGTGGCTCATGCCTGTAATCCCAGTACTTTGGGAGGCTGAGGTGGGCAGATCACGAGGTCAGGAGATCAAGACCATCCTGACTAACACAGCGAAATCCCGTCTCTACTAAAAATACAAAAAAATTAGCCTGGCATAGTGGCACGTGCCTGTAGTCCCAGTTACTCAGGAGGCTGAGGCAGGAGAATCGCTTGAACCTGGGAGGCGGAGGTTGCAGTGAGCCAAAAACATACCACTGCACTCCAGCCTAGGAGACTGGG
Organism: Theropithecus gelada; assembly: GCF_003255815.1. Taxonomy (NCBI): domain Eukaryota; kingdom Metazoa; phylum Chordata; class Mammalia; order Primates; family Cercopithecidae; genus Theropithecus; species Theropithecus gelada. The sequence continues at coordinate 28,905,475 of NC_037677.1, read as the reverse complement.
CAAGACTCTGTCTCAAAAAAAAAAAAAAAAAGAAAAGAAAGAAAAAAAGAAAAAAAAAGAGAAAGAAAGAAAAAAAAAGGTTTCTTGACATGCTATTTGGAAGTGACCACAGCACAGCTGATTTAATGTTGAAGCTGTCGAGTCTGCACTTCATCCCTTTGCATGAGTATACTGGCTCCAAGAACCTGTTATCTGTCAACACAAGGCAGACCATTGACTTAGAGCTCCTCATATCTAGGAACCCAGTAGGAATAAAAGAAGGGGAGAGCTGGAGGATGAAACCCAGCCTACACTTCCTATCTAGCCCTTTTCTAATTCATCTGGGTGCCTTCTAGTTCCGTACAAAGACACTATGTAAACCTTCAGGAGCTTTACTGGGCCCCACCTCTAGGTCCCCAGGATTTGAAGAGTTTCCTCTCGATATACAGCAATTCTTGGAGAATGAATAGCAAATCCAAAATCACTCTAAATTGATGATTGTCAGGTAGGGAGATTTTGCCCCCAGGGGACATTCAGCAATATTTAGAGACTTTTTAATTGTCGTGATTAGGGGTTCTTATTGGCATTTCATCGATAGGGGCCAGGGATGCTTCCGAACTTGTACAATAGACAGCCCAAGATATCAATAATGCCAAGATTGAGAAGCCCTGTGTCTTCTGAGACCATGAAAGTTTCACCTGTGACAACTTACAGTACCTGTCTGCTTTATATCCACACCTTAAGTTACCAATTTGACAGATGTGTATCAAATGCCTATAGCTCTCGACCAGGCAGAAGGAAAAAAAAAAAGGCAACAACTTTTCCTTGTTTTGCACTTCGTGCACCAAAATAAGCTCCTCGGAAGAGAAACTGCAATGCAGAAAATATCGTGTCAAACAAACAAACAAACGAACAAAATACCCAGCAGGTAGCTTAGCACCGAACACATAACTACATACAGGGTTCTTGTCATTTCTGATGAAATGAGTGAGAATGTGGATGAATAGGGCCTCCTGGAATAAATCTGAAGTTCTTTTTTTTAAAAAAAATAAGATGAGGGAAGGTAAGGAAAGTGATAGACATACAAGGGAGAGAAAATGGCTGGAGGCAGTTTGGTTTAGTGTGCTCTCTGGAACACCGTAGAGTTTCTCCCATAGAAAGAGATTACATATGGTTGTTCAGTTCCAGGTCAGCCCAGAAAAGCTTCGTTAACCATAATCCAGCTGGCACTACAAAACTGCAGGAGTCGTGGGGTACATGGTCCCTGAGCTTTGTAACTTGGAAGAACGAAGGACAAAGAGATGATCTGTCCCTTCCCTGTCTCCTCTACTCCCTCTGCAGACCCCCAACCCCCTGCTCTACCCCACCTCTCTTAGAGGTAAGAGTAATTCTAGAAAACTAGCATATTTTAAAAAATTAAAAGTAAGTATATAAAAATGCAAAGTGTAGCCCCGGAAATAAAATAATACCTCAGACCCAGATCCTCCATGCTCCTTTTGTAGAGACAAAGCCACTGTTTATTACATTTCTTCCAGAAATACTCTCTGCACATACTCAAACATATACACGCATATATGCATGTATCATCTTTCAAATTACATGCAGAAACGGAAATATACAATGCAATCTGTTCTGCACTTTCTTTTTACTCATAAATCTACTTTATTTCTTTAATGGCTGTGGAATATTCCATGGTATGGATGTACCATTTGTATCAACATTAGGATGGCTCCTAGAAATATTCTGAAACATCAAAAGTTCATCTTTCCCCTCTTATGACCTAGTATCCCTCCCTCCATCCTCCCTGTAGAACTTCCCTGAACCCTTCACCTTCCCTCTCTTGACTGGTTCTACTCTATCCTTTTCCCCAAAGGGTCCACCCTCCAAAAGCATGGACTTCCTCACACCAATAAATACACTCACCTTCTTTCAGAGTGGCTGGCCTGACTTACCTTATTCTGAAAGAAAGCAATCTGACTTCACACTAATTATTATATGAATTGCTGCCAACTCAATAACCCACACATTTAGAAAGGAGATGTTTGTTAACTAAGTTGAACTCATTATTGGAATTCCAGAGAGAACAACGATTTAAAAACAAAAGGCAGAAAAGAAGCTATCAAGAGCACACCATTTGGGGTTGGGGTCAGCCATATTGGCTATTGTCTCATGCCAGAAAATCTAGACAGAGAGCTTTCTCTAATTAATGACATTTGGGCAGTTTTTTTGTTTCCTCTAGCTAAAAGTCAAATTATTCTTCGAAAGCTCTGAGATTTTTCACAATACTCTTATTCAGTAGCGGTCCTGGAAAGAGTAGGCCAGCTGTCTATAGGTGTGGGCCATTCGTAAACAGGTGTCCGTAACATATGGACCCACCATTCCGAGCTTGCCACCAGTAAATTGAGAAAGAGTAGAAAAGAATGTTTTGTTAACTATACTCTCCATTATGCCTCTTATGAAATCTTATAGGCCATATAAAAATACCAATATCTCTTCATCAGATGCACAAAAAAAAATGGCCTGAGTCACTACTGGCATCTTTTGCTACGTTACACACAGGAAGAACTGGTTCCCTTTCACCAGGGACAGGATTGCTGCAGATTCATTTCTGAAATGATATCCTGTTTGGAGACAGACCCAAAGTAAACGCTGAAGTAACCTGGTACCACAGAGCTCTGAGCATGATTTATACTCGTGGGATTCTTTTGCAATCCTTTATAAAACTTGACTAATTTTTCTAAGAGGGCTTAAACAAACTTGTGATTTGATTATGTGAAATTCTGATTTTTTATGATCTTATTTTTCCTTTTTTCATGCATTTTGGCTCATAAACCATGTGCCAGATGCCTATACCTACATGAAAATTATCCACAGTTTGTCCCAAGGTTATCAAGTATGAGATATTGTATTCCAAGGATTTCTATCACATTCTATTCCTCAGGGGCATATTACTATAGGACTTATGCTCCAAGAAAGAAATCTGTCCCTCATTAGTTGCAGTAGCCAGGGAGGGATTTTAGCTGGATTCATGTGAGCTGAGCGGGTACGGGGGGAGAGTGTGTGATCTTGCATTCAGCAATGGCCAGCAGCATTACTGCCAATGGCACATCCAGCTGAAGAGTGATGCTAAATAAGCTTTGCTAACAGTATTCAGGAGAAAATAATGCAAACGCAGAGTAAACACAGATCAGTTTCAATTTCTGAATAAAAGAGAAACACAACCTATGAATATTCCCATCAACTAAGCACAAGCTCTCAGCTAAGACCTAAAAATGCATAGATGAAAGAGACAAAGGCCCCTCTCCTAAGAGATCACAGATGAGAGGGGAGGAAAAAGCATTGAACAATCACAACTGAATGGAGAAGGTCTGAACTAGGCAGTGGTGGTGGTGGAAAGAAAGGATGAGAGGGACTGGAGATAGCTGGAGAGGAGTTTCAATGCGACTGCATGTGGAGTGGCAGAAGCTCAGGGGCAGAGGATGACTGAAGTGTCTACTCTGGCCACTGTGTGTCTAGTGATAACATTAAATAAGATGGTGATGAAGAAGAATAAAAGGAATGGACCATGAGTTCAAGTTTGGGATGTGCTGACCCCTAGATGCCCACAGAACATCATGGTCGACTACGAACTTCAACCCTGTAAAATTTATATTAACTTTAAATTATTCCTATTAAAATAAACAGATCTTTTCTTCACAAAGACTCTTCATGAAATCTTAACAATTTTAAGACAGAAAAAGAATGTCATCAAATATGGAAGAAGCTTGGTTCTTGTAGATCTACTCCACAGAGCAAATGGTGGTCATCACTGATAGTAAATAAGACACATCAAAGAGTTCACTGTTAGTCTATGAGCTCAAGGACAAGGAGAGCCCTAACTATAAACTGTGTATCCTCAATTTGATCAAAACAAAGTCAGTAACAGTACATTAAAACCATACTCTGAGAGTCACAATTTCAACTATGAGTTAAAAACCAAAACCTATCTTTTAAGTGTTCATGTAAATATCCTTTGCCAGTATAAACATGGAATAACTCAAGTGCAAGACTTCACAGAATGACTTATGTGTGGTATACAATCCAGAGCACAGCCTGTGGCAGCCAGACAGCCAGGGTTCAAATCCCAGTTTTGCAGCCCTGAGACCTTAGGCAAGAAGAATAAACTCTCTGAGACTGTACTTCCTAAACTGTTTCTGCTTCTCCTGGTGAGATATGACTTACTCCTAGATAGGCATGACCAAGTATACACATAAAATATGAAGCTTTCATCCTGTAAGATAGTGTCACCCAACAGAGATACAATGTGAGCCACACACTATATTTAACTTTGCTAGTAGGTACTTTTAAAAAGTTTCTTTTTAGTCTAGTGAAATGAACTTAATGATATATTTTTAACTCAGCAGATCCAAATTGTCATTTCAACATGTTATTGATATAAAATTATTAATGGAATAGTTTACATATTTTTTAGCTAAGTCTTCAAAATCACTGTACAATTTACACTTACAGCACATCTCAATCCAGATGCTAAACATCCTCTGAAACACTTGGTAGAGTTGAAAAAGTAGATTCACACGTCTAAGTTGTCCGAAACATAGTAAAATGTTTCCAGTAACTCAATTGAGTATCAGTGTTTACATTTAAATTAAGTAAAATTAAGTGTTCAATTTCTCAGTTACACCAGTCACCTTTCAGTAGGCAGTAGTCACATGTGGCCAGTGTCTACCATGCTGAACTGCTGAGTGCTAAGGTAAAAAAATTACTCTGGGTCAGGCTATGCCATCACTTGCAGACACCACAAGATCAGGCATAGATAACTGAATTGAGACTGGAGATGTGTGGAAACCAATCTTAAGCACTGAGAAAAAGGATTGCAGAGAGAAGGAGAAGAAAGAGCAGGCAGAGCCCACAGAGAATACAGAAAGTAGAAGCAATCCATTGTGGGCATCTCACCTTCCCCTGCCCGTAACTGTAGACACATTTTTCTGCTTTCCCTTCTGATACAATGGAAGGAAATATTACTGGATCCTAATGAAGGCCAATACTATACTTGTGCTTTGAATTCTATCCCCTTCTTCCCACCCTTCTCTGGAACTTTGCTCCTGCTATAATCCCTCTCTCTTGTATCACCAGTTTCTCCTGCTCTACCAGATCAATTCCATCAATGTTAATTCAAACATGCTTTCGATTCCATCAATGTTAATTCAAACATGCTTTCGTAGCTCCCATATTTAAAAACAAAGATGAAAAACACAACAAAAATCTTTTGATCTTAGATTACCTACATCCTCGGTGCCATTTCTCTTTGCCCTTCACAGCAAAACTTCTTAAACTATTATCTCTATTCACTATTTCCAATTCGTCCCCTCCTCTCTTAGCTTCTGTTTCCACATTCACCTTTATTCTCTCTCATCTCAGTAGACCCACCTTTGCTTGTTCCTCCTCTTCCACCAGGCCTCTAAAGGTTGGAGATCTTTGAGAAACCTCCATATCTACCATTTTGATCCAGCAATGGCACTACTGGGTATCTACCCAAAGGAAAAGAAATCAGCATGTCAAAAAGATATCTGCACTAGTATGCTTATCACAACACTATTCACAATAGCAAAAATACAGAACCAACCTACGTGTCCATCAACAGATGATTGGATAAAGAAAATGTGAGAGAGATATATATATATTTTCCTATCACTGATTAAAGGAACTTCAATAGACTTATTATTCACAACTATTAGGTATATTTACATAAAACCATTTTATTTGTCAATATTAATGACTGTACTATTTCTCCACCTGTTTTTCCTAGTCAAGAAAATTTTACCAAAAGGACAAAAGTTGAAAATTGTAACCTCAGCAATCCCTAACTTTGAGGACTTACCCCCGGTACAAATGTTCATGTATATGCATATTTTCATCACAGATTCAGACAGATGCCCTTGCATCTATGTATACATATACACACACACCATTGAATACTACTCAGCCATAAAAAGAATAAAATCATATCTCTTCAGCAATGTGGATGGAACTGGAGGCGATTATCGTTAAGTGAAGTAACTCAGGAAGTCAAATACCACGTGTTCTCATAAGTGGGAGCTAAATAATGTGTACACATGGACATACAGAGTGGAATAATAGACACTGGAGACTTGGAAAGGGGAGAGGGTGGGAGCGGATGACAGATGAGAAATTACCAAATGAGCACAGCGTATACTATTGGGGTGACAGTCACACTAAAAGCCCAGACTTCACCACTGTGCAACGTATGTATTTAACAAAACTCCACCTGTACCTTCTAAATCTATAAAAAATATAAATAAATAAATAAAATTAAGGTTAGAGAGCTTCAGGATTGTTACTGGGCCACTTCTACTTTCTATCTACACTTTCTTGCTGGGTGATCTCATCTCATTCCAGGGTTGTAAACGCCATCTAGGTACTGATGACTCTCACATTTATGCCTCTTCTCTGCCTTCTCTCCTGAGTTTCACACTAATAGAGAGAACAGCTTAATGGCCATCTCCATATAGATGTACACATCCAACCAAAGTGGGTCTACCTTTCATTTATCCCTTCCCTAGTCTTCCTCATCGAAGCTAACTGGCCATTCCACTCACTCATTTACTAGAAACAAAATTCTAGGAGACGTTCTTGTTTTCCCTACTCCGTCATTACAAACATTTCATTTTTCAACATGTTTTATTGGATGTATCTACAAAGCAAAACTTAAATTCATCGTCTTTTCTCCATTTCTATGGCCACCAGCTTAGTCCAAACCACATCTCACGTGTCTCCTGTACTCATTCTCTGTGTACATTCTTGCACCATAAAACCCATTTTTCCCAGACATCAGCCAAAGTAGTCTTTTTGAAAATGCAAATTAAATTGCATTCAAAACTTTCACAACAGTAACAGTAAAATCCCAGCTCTACCATGGCCCTGCCTAGTCTCTCCTACTAAATCCTACACCACTTCCCCTTTTGCTCAGTCCAGCCTTCTCTCCATACTTATGACACACCATGCTCCATGCGCCTTTTTACTGCAGAACTTTCCCACTTGCTACCTCTTCTGCCTTGAGCCTAAATAGATGGCTTCTGCTTAGACATGAACCACATAAATGCCAACAGGAGAGACAAAATCTTCCTTACAAATGATTCTAAGCCTCTCCTAATACACAGGAGCATGGAGATCCAGGACCCAAATCCCACACCATTAGGTTTGCCTAGAATGATGCTAACCGGAAAACATTCAAAGCAGGCAATACCGTATGTCCATTTGCAATCTGGAACATCTAACCAATTGACGTCTGTTGCATGGACAGTCACAGCCTTACCCTAAACATACAAAACATAGAAACAAACGCCTGCACCTTTATCCCAGTCAATCATGGAAAATCAGTACTGTTTGGGCTTTCAGAAAAGACATTACAACTCCGAGCAAGTCAGTCCTTTCAGATTCACACCTCAGTCATTCATAATTTTCTCCACATTTCCTTTCCCATAACAAAAATAATAAACTCTCTGGCATTTCAGCTCAAAATAAACTAACCAAAATTTCATTGGGAAGATGTTATCGAAGTATGACAAAGACACACCATAATTCTCAATCCTTCTAAACAGCTGGTAGATGTTAAATTCTTCTGCAATGAGTTTTTTTAAAAAAAAAAATATTTAACACATCTTTAAACTGCAAAACTGATGTTTCAGAATCAACTCTGTTTATTCTTGGCCTGCCATGAACTGTTAACATAGAAGACTGGAACTTTACCAGTATATAAATAAGTTTATAAATTAAGAGAAACACTTTGCCATTTGAAACTAATAAATAGACAAATCAGAATTGAAAAATATAAGAGATCAAAGAGAAACGTTCCTCTAAACTAACAAAGATACGGGATGAGAGTCAGTAGATCATCAAGGAATGAGGACTGCCAGCCCTTTTGTGCCATGACTGTGGCCTGGAAAAAGTCCAGGCCTCCTGGGAGAGGCTCCTCGGCCTGCCTAGAGCAGTTAATCCCAGACACTAGAGTTTCCAACCTGGGAAAGAGTCTCCAGCCCACGCAGGGCGCAGAAGTTACAGCCACCTGACATGACATGGATGAGGGTCTCAACAGTGACCACCAAGAACTTGAAATCAAAACCCTTCCTCCCCTCCCCAGCCCCATAGTCTATCATCCTTTACATTCTTATGGGCAACTGGAAGGAGGTAAAGAAAGTCCCACACTAACCAAGCCTATTTATTTCTATAGGTCAAATTCAAGCCAAAGTAAGTAAAGAAATAATAAAGAAATCAAACATTTCTTACACAAATTATTTTATTACTAACAGCATATTATTTCATGTATTCCTTCCCTGGTCTTCCTCACCTAAGCTAACTGGCCACACCACTCATCCATTTACAAGAAACAATATTCTAGGAGACGTTCTTCTTTCCTCTACTCCCTCATTACAAACATTGCATTCTTCAGCATGTTTTATTGGATCTATCTCCAAAGAAAAACTTAAATTCATCTTCTTTTCTCCATTCCAATGGCCACCAGCTTAGTCCAAACCACCATATCGTACCTGTCTCCCGTACTCATATATAAGAATAAGTGCCCTTCATATACACCATGGAATACTATGCACCCTTAAAAAAGAAAATGTTCATGTCCTTTGCAGAGACATGGATGAAGCTGGAAGCCATCATTCTCAGCAAACTAACACAGGAACAGAAAACCAAACACCGCATAGTCTCACTCACAAGTGGGAGTTAAACAATGAGAACACATGGACACAAGGAGGGGAGCATCACACGCTGGGGCCTGATGGGGGGTGGGGGGGAAAGGGGAGGGAGAGCATTAGGACAAACACCTAAGGCATGCAGGGCTTAAAACCTAGATGATGGGTTGATAGGCGCAGCAAACCACCATGGCACATGTATACCTATGTAACAAACGGGCACATTCTGCACATGTATCCCAGAACTTAAAGTAAATTTTTTTTTTAAATTTAGAAAAAGAATAAGTGTTCTTGCTGAAAACTGTTACACATTCTAAAATAGCATTTTCTAAAAATCATATCACTGATTAAAGGAATTTCAATAGACTTGCTATTAAGTATATTTACATAAAACCATTTTATTTGTCAATGTTAATGGTTGTGCTATTTCTTCATATGCCTTTCCTAGTCAAGAAAATTTTGCCAAAAGGACAAAAGTTGAAAACTGTAACCTCAGCAATCCCTAACTTTGGGGACTTATCCCCTGGTACAAATGTTCATGCATATGCATATTTTCATCACAGATTCAGACAGATGCCCTTGCATTGATTTGAATACTTGCATAAATATTAATGTGTACAAATGCTTGCATGCAGAAAACCCATTTATGAAATATCCAGTTGCATAAATTAGGTACATTAGATACTAAATGCATTAACACTTCAAAAAATACACGCACAAGTTTGCATGACCAAAAAAAAAGGTACAATCCAATAGAAGAACCTAGATTCTCTCGATGTGTTTGCCATTCTGTGGGCATGAACTGGGGATCCCCAGAAATGATTTGAAGCCTTTAGAGTATTTATGGTTCACCATTTGCACCAGTCCCTCCTGACCCAAAAACTAATTAAGCCCCTTTTTATAGTAAATTTATAAATTGTCACCTGTGACCCTGAAAGAAAGTGTCCATTTTTTAAGCCATCAGATGGCCTCAAGAACTAGTTTTTTCACAGCAAAGATGACTACAAAGTAATTTTCACAAAATAGCCTCAAAACTCACCTGTACACTACTAGACTATATGACTGACTCACTCTCAGGAGTGCCAGGTAAATATAAACCTTAAAAAGTTACAGAAGAAGGCTGGGCGTGGTGGCTCATACCTATAATCCCAGCACTTTGGGAGGACAAGGTGGGTGGATCACCTGAGGCAAGGAGTTCAAGACCAGCCTGGCCAACATGGCTAAACCCCATTTCTACTAAAAATACAAAAATTAGCCGGATGTGGTGGCACATGCCTATAATCCCAGCTACTCGGGAGGCTGAGGCAGAAGAATCACTTGAACCTGGGAGGCAGAGGTTGCAGTGAGCCAAGATCACGCCATTGCACTGCATCCAGAGTGGGTGACACAGGAAGACTCCATCTCAAAAAAAAAAAAAAGAAAGTTACATAAGAAAATACAATAAAGCCTCACTGTTTGGTGAATTCAGATACAACACAAATGACATTGGCAGGTATGCTCCACTCGGTTCTGGTTCTCAAGTGGGGATAGTACTTATCTTGGGGAGATGAGTGTTTAAGAAGCCATTTCCTTGTCACCAACTATTCAGAGTTTCTCAGTTCAGCATATGGCCAGCTGGGTACACTAACAGTTTCACTATCTTTACTTTTGTATTTTTTGTAAAAGTACAGGTTGATTTTAAAATATGTTTTCATTAACATTAAAAAACAACAACAACAACAATAAGGCCCCATTTTACACTTAAATTTTTTGTGCCTGATTTATGAAATGATTGCAAGTTCTCGCTCCCTGCTTCAGACTGGACTTTAGTCTCATCTGTGACTGAGCAAGACTTCAGAGACAGGTCTATGGTCAAAACAAAGGGGAAAGAAGATGGGTTCTGAACCCAAAGTATTTCTTCTACTATAGAGAGTGCATAGGTCTCCTTGAAACTCAAATTCAGCTCTCATGAGAATATGACAAGCATCTCAGGAGCTGAAGGGATATATAAAGTGTTTGGGACTATTTCTGCCTAGTCTCAAAGTATATACTTTTTGATCAAAGAGTGTACAGCAGGGACTTACTATTGTGCACTAACGCATACTTGTTAGTCATTCTCCTTGGCACACCACTCCACATTTTGAGCCTTCCACAGTGAAGTGAGTCTGCAAAACTGAATTCTAGCCTGTGGAATATGGATGGACGTGACATGCATGACTTCCAGACTGAACGTGAAACCCTTGCTATCCATGATGGGCCTGCTCTTTGCCTGACTGCACACCAGATGCAGCTCATCCAGTAGAGAATGCCATGGCCCCACTAGATACCAGAGGTGCTAGACAGAAGCAGCCTGGATCCCTGAATGACCACATGGAACAGAGTCCTTTTAAGCCCCCTCTGTGCTACCAAGCTGTGTTGGTCTGTAATGTGAGAGTACAATAAGACTCTATTGTACTCAGATCTGAAGGTTGTTTATTTCAGCAATTAACTTCCTGACTCATACAAGGTGCAACCACAGCACAAAAATGCACCTACTATTTCATTAACAGACAAATCTTTAAGATATAGCAACATTTCTATCAGGAACAAAATGGGAAGAGAGATCTAGGAGTGCACCAAGATAGGTCAAGAGTTGTGATTGGAAATGAATCTGGAAATAAACTGTCATGCTGTGCAATAGTGAAGCAAAGTGTCACACAATTTTATTTATTCATTAAAGCACTTACTAAGGGCCAATACATGCCAGGTACCATGTCTGGTGCTGGGGTTAAAAATATGACTGGCCACATTCCCTGAGCTCAAAGAACCACAGTCTAGCTGGCTGGAAAGAGAGGAAATGCAATCAGTCCTTTGACACAATGTGGTAAGTATTATAAAAGTCACCCCGAGGAAGCATCCACTATCTCCTCTCAGATGTAGATTTTGTGTAATACACAACATGGGTATCCATAACAAAGATCACGAAATAGGTTCATTTCTGGATTAAAAGTAACAGAACTTTTGAATCTTCTCAAGACTGTGCTAAACATGACAAACGGCAACTGTGAGCCTACAAGTGATACTAATATCAGCTAAGGCAGCAGATGATTATCAGCATCTCTTCATCGAATTCACTAAGCACTGCATGGAAGAATGCAGACAACAGAACTGAGAACACCCCCAAAACACGCTCCCCTCAGTAGTGAGCCTTAAAATATCTGTATCACCTGGAAATCACACGGACTTTGAGATATCTCCTCCTTTGTAAGGATACTGTGCCATCAGAGACTGAATCTGGAATCTGTGCCTTTTAATGAAATGGAAGCAGAATTAAAACATTGTTACCTCTTTAAATTAAAATGCAGAATTTCAGAAGAAATATAGGGTTTTCTCCATCCCATCTTAAATAATCTTGATGCTTATCGTGATGCTTGTAAGGATGCAAAGAAGCATTAGGAAATTATCTAAAAATCGTAGGGTCCTGAGTTTAAATTGCAAAATAACTCATTTGTGAACTAAAAACCTAAGAAGAATTTTTTTCACCTACATGAGAATCATTATAGGACCAACTTCCACTCTTATCAATGAAAGTTCCATAATGGACATTAGCTTCCAGAAAAAAATTGCAGCATTATTTAATGAAGATATTATACCTAAAACTGTAAGGAATGGTAATCAAAATAATGAGGCTTCTAAAAAATCCAAATAAAAATAAAATAAACTGTTGCAAGTGGCAATAAATTTGAAGACTGGAAATACTGCTGCTATTTCTACAAATTCAAAATGACGTGACCAATTAAAGCATTTCCATGCCCAAATCTTTCCTCCGTTTTCAGTTTATTGCATAATAATAACAAAACTATCAATTACTAAGCACGAGGACAAATCTCTCACTCATATTGTAAGAACTAATATTTAATTCTCATAAAAACTCTGCAAGTATTTTCATTTCCATTTTACAGATGTGGAAACTTAGACATAATAAAGTGAATGAAACAGAACCACTTTATTACTCTATTTCCTATGGTTAAAGGGGCAATAAAAAAAGATGTGGGCATTAGAACTCAGGTCTTGTCTGCCTCTAAAATCAGTTGTTTATGCTCAACAGGCTGTTGCAAATAGAACCTAAAAAATGGTGGATAATGATTATGAAATCTGTCTAAGCAGAATCCAAATTCAGTCTACTTGTCCCTCTGGCCCATGTCTTTTCTGTCCTGAATCACGTAGTTAACTACGTCTGCTCCCCACTTCCTTTTACAATTAGGTCTGGCCTTAGAGCAAGAATTTAGCGAGACCTTAAATCCAAGGGACAGCTCCTTCTCTAGTGTACAAACATTCCAAAAAGCAGAAAGCCAGCTGTCTCTTTCTTGGCAACTTCCCACTGAATCTAAATAAATAATGCAGTGTTTTCTGTGTTTTAATTTTCTTTAGGATTACCGTTCATCATAGTTTAATTTCTGCCTGTTCTAACTATTGCCTTTTCTGACCTTCCAAATGACCTTGTAATCCAACACCGTTCAATAGGTTTGAACATCTCCCACCTTAGGAATAAGCTTGGGTTGATTCTTTTTCAGCATCATAAACATTAGCTCATATCACATACTCTTTAAAAGAACAAAAGCATAAGAAGGAAATGGGGCCTTTCATCAAACATCCCACTTTTTTGCCTGGTATTAATCCCCATTCCAAAGCAAAACATTTTGGGATCCTTAGGAATAATTACCACCACTTTGTTTTCGATGTGTGATCTGGAAGGATTTAAAATTGCACCTGCCAAGTGCAGCCCAATAACATACGCTCAGCTTTCTCCTGCCCCACATGAGGGCACAAGGATTTCTCCAACTCTCCTAAACCAGGCTAAACTGTTTTTCCCATGTCTCTCAATTACATGTTAATAAAATTCTTAAAGGTCCGAAAGGAAAGCCAATCATTCCTTGGTGTACCCATCTCCGTTGAGAAAGCTTGACTTCACATTTTTATTTAACAGCACCTTTCTTCTGAGTCATGCAAAGGGTTTTTCCATCATGTGTTCATTGATCCTCCCAACTTAAAATAAGCATCAGATACTATTGTTCCCATTAGAGATGTAGGAGAAAAGAGGCATAGTGATTGAGATACAATGTTCAGCTGAAAGAGGTCACTTCAAAAGTTGAAAGAGCCTTATGAATTTATCACATAATCCATATACCACAGGAAGTTGTTTCTTGTTTCTTACCCACATGTCCTGCTACAATGCAAAGCTAACTTCCTTTGCTTTTAACTAGGATCAAGTCCTCAATTCCTTACACACAAAAAACTAAGTTGTCCAAAACTATTTGGTTACTAGGATCTTACTTCTCTGTATTCCGACTTTAAGAGTCAAAGGTAAATGATCTCAAACAAGCATCCTCACAAGCTGCCAAAAAATGATAATTCCAGACAGGGTCCTAAGGACAACAGGGACCCAGGGCCATCTCTTGGATCATCTGTATCCACTAAAATGACCTGTGCTAGTCAATCAATGTCTACAGTCTAGTCTCTGGTCTGTTTAATGAACAAGAGGTGGTTAAGTTTTGGAGTCAAAGTTAGTTACCTTATGGTTCACCATCTAACTTTCAGAAACACAGTCAATAAAAACAACAAAAGTTAAGGCTTAACTTGTATTTAAATATAGTTAAATATAGGCCGGGCACGGTAGCTCACTGCCTGTAATCCCAGCACTTTGGGAGGCCAAGGCAGGCAGATCACCTGAGGTCTGGAGTTCAAGACCAGCCTTGCCAACACGGTGAAACCCCATCTCTACTATAAGCACAAAAATTAGCCAGGCATGGTGATGGATGCCTGTAATCCCAGCTACTTGGAAGGCTGAGGCAGGAGAATCACTTGAACCTGGGAGGCAGAGGGTAGAGTGAGCCGAGATCGCATGACTGCACTCCAGCCTGGGCGACAAGAGCAAGACTCTGTCTCATAATAAAATAAAATAAATTATATAAATAAATAAAATTAAATATAATAATTGGTTTACCAGAACACCCCATAATGCAGACATTTTAGGTTAACTGAGATTTTTCATGTTTGTGTGAGAACTAACGTAGCGTTTCTGTCTATATTTGTATGAGAACTAACGCAGCATGCAAGGCTAAAGGCATACATATTTATATGGGTTTGCACTCTCTCACACCTGCCAACCTGAGAGCATGTCTGAGACTAACTATCCCAGGCTTGTATCGCAGTTGGAGCGTGAGCACACCATTGCCCAATTTACATGCCACACAGACACCTTTGCTCAACATTGTCATTCAATTCTAAATCAATGCAATAAAACTGCCTAAGTTACTTTTTTAATTGGCATTGCTTCAACATACAGAGATACAAGAAATCATAATTATTTCCCTTTTGTTCTCCAAAAGCAGACACCTACAAATCCTAGTGCCATAATCATCCCTGGCTAAACAGTCAGACATAAAAGGCCACAAGATCCCCTAGTGAAAATTAGAGTGAAATCCAATCCATGTAAGGGCCAAGTTGACCACAGGACTAGATGAAGCACTCTCAATATTTAAACAAACAATTACCCTAAAATGTAGGGTCATTTCCTTACTAAAAAATACTTTTGAGTTACTCTTCAAAACTTTCAGGATAAAATTAGTATTTGCAGCTCATTGAACACCACGCAGTCTCATTCTTCATTCCTGTACATGCAGTTTCCCTAATGTGAAGTTTTTTGCCACCCACCATTCACCAGCGCCAACTCCTCAATTGTGTCTATCCTTATTCATTCTTAAAAACTCATCTCAGGACACTTTCTTCTGTAAGCCATCTGGGACCATCACCAAACCCCAGCTAGGGTTAGGTGCCTTGCTCTGTACTCCACAAATTCCCACTCTTAACACACTTACCAGGCCATGTTCTGTGTTCTGCATTGATAGTTGTGCTTAGATCTTGTATCCTCAGCTCCTAATATAGTGCCAAGCACAGAAAAGGTACCTTCAGAGAATGGAGGAACAAGTAAAGTTAGCATATTCTGAAGGAGAAAAGGCATCAACCCTTAATATCATGCATCACATGAATAAACCACATGTAAATTGTCTGGAAAAATGCAAAGCCTTCTTATATCCCAGCACATAAAGGAACATCTGAATGAGAGATTCTATTTGGGGATGAGAAGAAAGACTGGTTCCCAGTGGTAAGAAATTTGGAACTTCAAAATTTGGTCCTAATACTCGCTACGCAGACCCCAAAATGTCATTTAAGAACACACTAGCTTCGTACCGACAAAAAGAAACCAAAATTTTTTGACATTTGCTCTATAGCACAAGGGCTCCAGATATAACATATAATCAATGCTCCCAAAATCCTGGGGTAGAGGATTCAAGTGCTGGACTTTGAAGTCAGAAAAAAGAAAACCAAACCAACAAACTTGGACTCCAATCCCAGTTCTGTTCTTTACTGATTGTGTGCAATTAAATAATTCATTTATCCTCTCTGAGAGCCAGTTTCCTCATCAGTGAAATGAGAACAATGACAAGTATTTCTAGGGATTGTTGCTAACAAAATAAGTGAAATAACAAACATGAAAGATGGCCGGACACACAAGAGCCCTTCACGAATGTTTGTTCTCATCTCTTCCCTCTATTTGGGGATGTGGGTGTCACCTACATATGAACAGGGATGAAGAGATGATTGACAGGCCCCTGCTTGAGCCCTGAACAGCTAAATGAGGACAAGGAAGGTGAGAGGCAGCCCTTATAGGCTGTATGAGCAAGGAGCCAATCATGTTTCCTCCAAAGTCTATATGTTGTTTCTGCACATGGAAACTGGATTTTCAAATAATCTTTTCAGGAGCTCACTATGAAAATCTGTGTTTTCAAGAAGCTGTGGCCCTCGTGTTGCTGGTAGTTAGCAGGATGAAGTTGAGTCAAGGAACACACAAAGGACTTCAGAGGTTTTTCAAATATTCCAATTCTTGAGCCAGGAGTAGCTACATGACTACCCATTTTATTATTTTTGTTTTTTGTTTGTTTGTTTTGAGACAGGATCTCACTCTGTCACCCATGGTGAAGTGCAGTAGTGTGATCTCAGCTCACTGCAACCTCTGCCTCCTGAGTTCAAGCAATTCTCCCACCTCAGCTTCCCAAGTAGCTGGGATGACAGGTGCACACCACCACATCTGGCTAATATTTGTATGTTTGGTAGAGACGAGGTTTCACCAAGCTGTTGGCCAGGCTGGTCTCAAACACCGCGCCCAGTCCCATTTTATTATTCTTTAAACTGAACATATGTTTCTATCAACTGTTTTGTATATGTAATATAGTTCACAATTTAAAAACGGGGTATAGTCTTAATATTAGGAGGCTGGAATCAGGGATCCTAGATGTGGAAATCCTGGCACCATTTAACAAAGGATAACATTTTTTTTTTTTGCCTCCTGAACTGATGGGTTTTTTTGAATTGTTAATAGCTACTTTTGTGGAACCCGTACAAGTGCCAGAAAGCTCACCACCCCAAGATCCCCAGAAGCTGACCGACTCCAAAGCATTTGGTAGTGAGACATTCAAAGGTCCCCTAAAAAATAACCAGGAGTACAGGGTGCATCCTGAGAACAGGATGATGCTGACGATATCTGAAGGATTTACAGTTTAATACATAGGAGTTCTTGAAAGTCTTGAAAGTCTATTTCTGAATGGCTGGGAATTTCAGCAATGCCTGTAGATTTGAGTTTCAAAGCGTCATATGTCGAAAACGAAAGGCAACCTAGACTAGAGGTCAGAATGCCTCAGTGATAGCCCCGAGTGTTTCACAGACAGCATTAGCGGAGTTGTAGGGTAACTTTAAAAGTATTCCGGCAGCACAGATTTAAGATGAGATGCTACCTTGTCTGACATCCTCATATCCTCATTGGCTAGAACAGCAAAACACAGGCTATTATATGAGGGCAGGACGGAAAGTGTCAAACTCACACTGCTCCCCTCTTCTTGTGCCTTCTCTTAGGACAAGATTCCCCTCCCCAACCCCCTACCTCCCAGTTTTTGGTGTATGTATGACAAGTACAAAATAATTTAACTAAATATTTAACTTCTAAAGATATAATTGTAACAGTCACAGTAATAATCGATGAAGTAATCTGCAAAAGTAAAACAGCACTGATGAGCTTCATAATTGTTTATTATCATTGTGCCAGGCTTTGCTATTTACAAATCACAACCATTGACATTTTTACTGAGAAATCACACACACACACACACACACACACACACACACACAGTGTCAGGAGACAAATGGGTAATAGAGTAGAAAGCAGATGGAGGGATGGCTTCATAGCAGACTGAGCACATGTTTCATGCATAAGTGAGGTAACGGGCACCCAAAAGAGAAACGAATTCAACAAACTTACACAGAAGTCTGCAATCAGACAACCTAACAAACACCGAATTATTTTCAGGTTATCTGTATGTCTCATGCTTTAGAGCAGGGGTGTCCAATCTTTAGGATTCCCTGGACCACACTGGAAGAAGAATCATCTTGGGCCACACATAAAATACGTTAACACTAACAAAAGGTACATGGATAAATGTCATAATGTTTTACGAAAGTTGACGGATTTGTGCTGGGCCACATTCAAAGCTGTCCTAGGTCGCATGTGGCCCAAGGGCCATGGGTTGGACAAGCTTTAGAGTTGAGTGTTGTTCCTGTTGATTTTTAAATTTCTTTCATTTAGGGGGAAGCACCATCCTTTTTATAGAATTTAGAGCCTTTAATGGTTTTAATCTAACCCTGGAAGCAGAAATAATGGGATAGAGGTTAGAAGCAATGTAAATAATTTTAATCATCTGTCCTGCCTCTTGCTAAATATTTCACACCTTTCAACCAATAACATAAAGCCGAGGATCAGAACCCAATATGCTAATCAGTTTACTCCAAATAACCCAGTGGTGTGGTTTATTTCATTATACCCATGACACTAGTCCTTTCTTTCTATAAATACCGAAAAATATTATTTTCTCCCTTAAGTAAATCAAGTAAATAATGGCTTACCCTTCACAGTACTCAGTTATTTAATGTATCAAATGCCTTATCTGGCAAAACCTGAATGTGAAATAGTTATGGAAGTGTTTACAATAAAGGCACAGAGGTGGACGAGAACAAGTTTTGGAGAAAATGAGGGGAATAAATGGTTAACTGCCAGCAGACACACACTCATGCTGGAGGACACAAAAAGGTTCACAGCAGTTGTTAAATTCATTTAGAGAAACTCACTTTATTTCTCCAACAGAGCTCTCACCAGCTAATCTGTATTACAACCTGCAGGATTCTTAATATTCTCAGCAGGATCAAGATTCGGGCCACACTGATTCAGCTATTTAATCTTGCAAGAGAACAATATTTGGCAGGAAAAGACCCCACAGCACTGAGGGGATGTCCCAGTGGTTTGTCATTAACACAGACTGGGCCAAGAACGCCAAAAGTGGAAACCAAACAGCACTAAAACCAATGTTTCTCTTTTCCTTTCACTAGCTCTGTCTTCAAACACATATGCGCGCTCTATGCATACGTGGCAAACACATACGTCACGTGTGCATAGACCGCTATTTCAGATGCATGTATGTTTTTAAAAGGTAAAATATTTCCTGAATATCTTGGGCCCTGTCATGAAAAATTTTAAATTCAAAAGTATCCATTTGACTTCCTCTCTTCCTATTTGAATACCCTTTATTTCTTTGTCTTCCCTGATTGCCCTGGCCAGAACTTCCGTTCTCAGCAAACTAACCCAGGAACAGAAAACCAAACACTGCATGTTCTCATTCATAAGTGAGAGCTGAACAGCGAGAACACATGGACACAGGGAGGGGAACGTCACACACCGGGGCCTGTTGGGGGATAGGGGGAAAGCTGAGGGAGAGCATTAGGGCAAATACCTAATGTACGCGGGGTTTAAAACCTAGATGGTGGGTTGATAGGTGCAGCTAACCACTATGGCACATGTATACCTATGTAACAAACCTGCACATTCTGCACATGTATCCCAGAACTTAAAGTTAAAAAAAAAAAAAAAAAAGGATCACTATACAGGTTGGAGGCAGGAAAAGAGACGAAGGAACCATGGCCAAAGTTTCACTTTCAAACCCTTTCATCTTCTCAAGCATTGAAAATCAAAATAGTAAAAACATATTTATGAATTTTTAATGTATGCAAATGTTTAAGATATTGATTTTTTTAAACCATCTTGAAATTAATAAGCTGAACAACACTCTTCTATACTTGAACATTTGTGATGTTTTATATAGAATACTGTGGTTTGTTTGACTTCCTTTTGTGTTTTGTTTTCTTCTGTTGAGGACACCTTTATTTCTTTATTTAAATGCCTGTTAAGCGATTAAGACGGTTTGACTTAGTTTTTTGTGGTATTTTCTGGAATACTGATAGGCAAATAGGGAATAAAGAAAACAGACATACAAAAGCAGACAAAACTTAAAAATAGAATGTATAGCTTCTATTATTAAAGATTATAAATCACTATTGAAATCAATGATTCAGTAAAGTTTTTAACAACTAATAAAATAGTATGACTCGTGTTCAACTCCTTTCCTTCCTAAACCTGAGTTTGTTATCCTTCTGATATTAACACAGCATTTCCCTCTATCTGGCATTTCTCCCATTTAGATCATTAGATGTATTATCTCATATATGGAGCTTGTTGCTCTAACATCGTCTGCTTGCCTGTCAAGCTAACTACAAACTGCAGGGCCTCAGGGGTCACCTATGCTTTATTCCTCATTGATCCTACCTCCTAGCAACGTGCCTGGCACATAGTAAACACTTTAAAACATGTTTGTTAAGTCAATAATTAAGTTCTCAAAAGTGGTATCTTCTAGAAATGTTTATTTTGGATTTATAGATGCCCAAAGTATGTACATTTGAAAATACAATAAATACTCCTTCAACAATGCTGCTTCAACCTATATTTCAGGAATGGGATCTCTCTTTGTACTCTAACAAGGATATGCTGGGTGTTCCTAACCTTATATTCATCTCTTCCCTTCCTTCTGCCTCTTCTCCCTCATAAACACTTTTACATCCAACCGAGGTCCTCATGCATCCTAGGATGAACTTGAAACACATCCAGAAAAGTGGTTTTTCACTTTTTCTGAAATCCACAAGGCCTGATGCAATGTTATGTCCAAAGCCAATGTTTCACGAACAAACGTGTATACATGTCAGGTAACTGTGAAGGTAATTTCTACTTCTGTCTTATACTTTACAGTCAAAGCCCCAGATTCTGGAGGATTTAAACATGATCAAGAAATGCCACTTATCATCAAAGACCTCACTACGATTACACAAGAAAAATAAATATTTAAAACACTTTGTTTAGGGGAAATCGATTCTATCAAAAATGACAGTGTTAAGAACAATAGAATGGTTTTCAAGGTTTTTGCCTGTGTTCTTTTTTCTAAATCCATACTCTTTTTCCTAGTTTGCTAAACACAGGCAAATGCTAACACCTTTATAATTCCAAGGATGTAATGGTACAAAGCTTAATTCAAATGAGTTAAATATTATTTTGTGGCCTGGTATGGTGGCTCACACCTGTAATCCCAGCACTTTAGGAAGCTGAGGTGGGAGGATAGCTTGAGCCCAGGAGCTCAAGACCAACCTGGGCAATGTAGGCAAACCTTATCTCTATTGGGAAAAAAAAAAAAAAAAAGCTGACTTTGTTACAATTGATATAGCCACGAAAGGAAAAATCAATCAAAAATATAAAGAAGCAAAAAACATGACTTCCTACTTCTTGTCCTTGGAACCAAATAGAGTCTGGAGGCATTTCACAAAAGCAATAGATCCTTCAGACAGAAATTTAGGGATATCTTTGTGCAAGCAGCATTGCATATGACTCTGTACAAAAGAGAAGAAGGCTACAACGCAGGCCTGACAACCGTGAATGAAAAGAAAGCTATAGGAGAAAATATGAGCAAAAAGAAAAAAATGAAGAAATGCAATTTTTATGACATAATCCTTCCAGGAAAATGAAAAGCAAATTAGAGAGCATAGTTGTGTGCTTTAAAAAAAAAAAAAAAAAAAAGGCCTTTCTTGTTTCTAACTTCCAAATCATAAAATTTTCTTTAATTGTATAAACTTGGCTTGGATTACCAATGGATTTTTGAAATAAATCTCTACACAATGTCTCCCTTGAATTATGACCCTCCAATAAGCTAAAATAACACTCAACTATTACTCCTAAGAACTGAAAAAAAACAGGTTTTAAACCTTCCTCTAAAACTCCATTGACATTATAATTATATGGTCTAATTATTAATGATAGTCACATCTGGGACTCCAAAAATATATACATAAGAGTTCTGGTTTATCTTTAACATTCAGGATATTCTCCTCACTGTGGCTGTGTCCTAAGAGGTATAATAAAAATCTGGAAGAAAATTTAGATACTTTCAAAGTTCTAAATCTGAATCATGCATTGGAAACTGAGACATGAAGCTAGTCTTTGTTATACTTTCTGGAAATTTTTTTTTCTATTCTCATCCCTCTGCCCTCCTTTTTATTCAAGTCTGCCCAGGCTAAACTGCTAGCACAGGACATGTGAAGTCTACATTGTGAACTACATAATTCAACCAAGATCTGGAAAACTTAAAAACTTCACTACTACTCTAAAGTATCTGTGTTTCTATCAATGACTAATGGCTCAAAACTGGAAACGAAAAGTTTGAAAGCTCCAATTAAGAACTTTTAATTCTTAAAATTAAAAGCCACCGGGTGCGGTGGCTCATGCCTATAATCCCAGAACTTTGGGAGACCGAAGGAGGTGGATCACCAGAAGTCAGGAGTTTGAGACCAGCCTGGCCAACATGGTGAAACTCCGTCTCTACTAAAAATACAAAAATTAGCCAGGCGTGGTGCCAGGCGCCTGGAGTCCCAGCTACTAGGGAGGCTCAAGCAGGAGAATCGCTTGAACCCAGGAGGCGGAGGTTGCCATGAGCTGAAATTGCACCACTGCACTCCAGTCTGGGCAACAGAATGAGACTCTGTCTGCAAAAAAAGAAAAAAAGAAAAAAAAAGAACTGGAAATAGGACATAGGAGGAATTTTGTTTTCTTTTTTTAGTTAAGAATATTCAGCTTGAAAATAGGGAAAAGTTTAAAACTGAATGTAGAAGTTTTCCTGGAATGGCAATGGGTAGAGGGTAGTGTCATCTAACTTCACTAAAGAAACTAGCTCATCTGTCAGGGCACAGTGGCTCCCGCCTGTAATCCCAACACTTTGGGAGGACGAGGTAGGCGGGTCACTTGAGGCCAGGAATTTGAGGCCAGCCTGGTCAACATGGCAAAACCCCGTTTCCACTGAGGCACAAGAATTACTTGAACCCGGGAGGTGGAGGTTGCAGTGAGCCAAGATTGTGTCACTGCACTCCAGCCTGGGTGACAGACTGAGACCCTGTCTCCAAAGAAAAAAAAGAAAAGAAAAAAAAGAAAAGAAAAATCAAGAAATTAGTTCATGATAGTAGCTTATAAATATGTGACACTTTGGATATTTCAAAGCATGTTCACAAAGTGTATGTCACTTAAATACCTCAAAATTTCCCTGTTATATATGCAGATCATTCCTCATTCAGCCCTGGTATGGACTGAATTGCGTGCCACCCCAGCATTCATATGTTGAAGCCCTAACCACCAATGTGACTGTATTTGGAGAGGGTGACTTTAAGGAGGTAATTAAGGTTAAATGAAGTCACAAGGAAGCCCTGATCCGATTGGGTCTGTGTCCTTCTGAGAGGAGGAGACACAGAGATCTCTCTTGCTCTCCCTCTCTCTCTCCATGTGCACACACCAACGAAAGGCCACATGAGGACGCTGCGAGAAGGCAACCGTCTACAAGCCAAGAAGAGAGCCCTCACCAGCCCTACCATACCTTGATCTGGAACTTCCCAGCCTCCAGAACTGTGAGAAAAATTTCTGTTGCTTTACGCTGCCCATCCTGCGATATCTTGTTATGGTGCCTGAGCAGACTAAGACAAGTCCTATTTTTTTTTTATTAGGTTCTTGGATTAGACACCAAAAAGAATTTCCTATGGTATTTTAAGATAGGGGAAGTCCTGGCATTTCTAATGTAATTTGAAAATAAATTATCCTGCTTTACTGAGGAAATGTTGCTACAATCCTTTGATAAAACTATAGAAGTCACTGAATATTTAAGCAGCAGAGAGTAAAAGGTAGTGTTTATCAAGCAGCACCAAAAAGAAAAGAATCATAAAGTTGAAAGCAACTTGAGAAACTAAAAATATCCTTGCAACGAGGAGTTTCAAGAAAAAGAAATGTACAAAATTAGTCAATATTTTACATATTATGGCCTCATTCATTTATTCCACATGCATTTACTGAGTATGTGCTCTGTACTGAGCTCTACTCTAGGCATAATCAATCTTGCGTTGAAGGGGTAGACTCATTCCTTGCTCCACTACGGCAGATATTCCAGGAAAGATTTTATTTGCCTAGACTGAAAAGTGGATGGGATGGCAAACTCTTCTTAAGAAAAAAAGAAAGAAAAAACACCCTGGATATGTAGAAAGTAATCCCATAACATAATCCAGCTTTTACTGAACAAATATTTGATAACTACTTTGTGCTAGAAAATGATACAATAGAAAAAAAATCTGGCAGCTTTCAGGAAGAAAATTGATGTGCAGTGGACATGTAGACTTTGAAAGAGATTAGAACTCCTAGCAATAATCTTCACTGTAAGATGAAATTCACACAAGGCCAGGAGATTAACTCATCGAAGCAAAAAATAAAAAGATTTGTTGACACAAATGGTCGATTCATTTGTTTATTAAATTTGGCAGTGGGCTAGACCCTGGGGCTATAAAGAAAAAAGACACAGCCCATTTCTTCATAGAGTTCAGTCTGAGGGTACGAAAACTTATAATGCAGCTATAGAAGCTGACTGTCAGGGTAGCTAGAGAAAGATGGTGTTGCAGGACTTTTCCTTAGTTCAGCTAAAGACGGGGTCCTTTGTCCCACGGCAATGAAAATTCAGGCTCACAGACAATTTGAATTATGAGTAAGACAGGGTTTTGCTGGGTGAAAGGAAGAAAAGGGGGAAATAGGGACTCCCTGCAAGGCCAGAGTCCCCTGCTAGAGAGCTTCCTGCCTCATAGTTCAAATTCCAGGTTCCACACAGAAGAGGAGGGGCCTGGCTCCCCCACCACCACTCCACCTCCTCTGCAAACAGCATAAACTTCCCAAGGCTCTTCCCTAATGGGCAGGCTGATTGGAGTTTTTCCGGGGACCCCCACACATCTGGCTGTCTCAATGGTAGCCTCTGAGCCAGTGTGGATGGGGAGAGGTACGAAGGGCCTTGCAGACGGAAGTGTGAAATGGATGGGTTCAGGTTGCAAGAGGGCCTCCCAGGCTGGAGGTCTCAGCTAGCACTAAGCCAGGGACAGCCTCACATTCCAAGCAAAAGATTTACATTTTATCCTAAAGGCAGTAGAGAGACTTAACAGATTTTAAAAGAGGATGTGACATAATCAGATGTGCATTTTAGGAAAACCTTGCAAGAAACTACATGGAGAATAACCCAAGTCAAGAGATTATTCCCACACTCCTATCAAGGGGTAGGGAGTGCCCTAAATTAGGGAGGTGACAAGAAAGGCAAAGTATAAAGCACCATCTGGTGCGTTCTTGCAGATATAAAACATAAATGGAAGGAGACACAGATGATCTTCACCTATGGGAAGTTAAGGAGGTCAGATGTATAGACATATAAAATGCCAATTAAAACCGAAGTGGAGAATATGATGTGTGAAATGAGTGGTACAAATGATAGTGTTATAGCACAAAGCCTCACAATAATTCAGAGATGAGACACATCACCGTAGCTGGGTTTGAGTGTGTGTCTGGGATCAGGGGGCTGGGCTGTTGTTTACAGATAGTGTGGAATTGTCCTAAACATGCAGAATGACTCATGCAAAAGTCCAGAACAGAGTAAGTAGGTAGGCCTAAAAGAAATGGAAGAACAGTGGTGAAGAACAGTGAAAGATAAGGTGAAAAACAGTCATTTAGGAGCAGATTGTGGAGGGTCCTTAGAGTCAGAATTAAAGGGTTTAGGAGATTAGACTTTATCCTACTCAAACTGGAGGTCCATTTAAAGTATTTTAGTGGGTCATAATTAGGGTCTTGATGAAAGAGGTATTTTAGAACAACTCATCTGGTGATTGTGTTTTAGATTCAATAAAAGGAGCAGAAGGAGATAAGGCCAATTAGGAAGTTACTGCAGTAACTCAGGCAAGATAATGGCCTGAAAACAGTGAAACTGAAAAGAAAGGAATAGGGGAAAAAAGGATTTCATGAAAAAAGGGTCTTCACAAATTGTTTGCTGAATCCCTCATCTCTGCTTCAAAAAAAAAAAAAAAAAAGTCATATGTGTTAATTACTTTATTACGGGGGCTCCTCTCAAACCTCCCCTTTAGACAATGCCATTTTACAACCAAAACTCTTGTACTTGGCATGCACAAGTAATTACTGGTCTGGGATGTATTTGTTTCTTTAAGTGACTGTGGCTGAAAAATTGAGGCTAAAAAGAAGAGATCAGCCTTTGAAGTTCTGCTCTACATGGAAAAATAAAGCAAAACCAGGTGTAAGGGAAACCACACATTTGGAAACAAGAAAGGACCAAGAGGTAATTTTCCGTACATTTTTCACATGAAAGTATAAGTAATCCTTATAGAAATACTTTTCCTGAGGAGCAGTTGTTCAGAGGATCTAATTAAACAGGGTATGTCAAAGTGTTTCAAAATAAATGAAGTATTCCTACATGTGTTAGATATTATCAGAAAATATGTGTTATTGCCCTATCACTTTCTCTTTTTTTAATCTTTGCTTTTAAAGATAATGCTACTGACCCCACTATTTATTGGGAATTCATCAGAGTTATTGGTTGAGATGAGCTACAGATAAAGTCTAGTCCGTTAAAGCAACATATAGATTCACTCTGTAAAAATACTAGCCTTACAAGAGCTTAAATCTAAACCACTGACTTCACAACTAATCATCTCTGTTAATCAACCCACTTATGACTTACAATAAAAATAACATTCATTCTCCTTTCAAACTATTTAGTGTACTAGATTTTACTACTCAAAATCAGAAGCTTTTACATAAATGTTTCATTAGTTATAAAACTTCTGCTTCTTGTATAAAGAACAAAATTAACAAATAATGTATTTTAATGAATGACTTTATAATTTTTACCTTTCTCATATTTAAAAAAAATGTTGCTGAATATAAAAAGAAAAAAAATCTCCTTCAATGTCAGTTGCTTAGATTCATACAAGACCTAATTGCCTCATACACGATAATTTTGCCACCAGTTTACAATTAGCATGCATTGCTCATGCATGAATTGACCCAATTACATAACAAATTTCGCCTTTGGGGATTTCTCTTGACTGCTTGTCTTCTGTCCACCATACAACTCAATTTCACACTGTCAGCAGCCTGAACATGGTTACAGTCAGTCTCTGTCAAAATGATTTATTTAAATTACAAACAGAGACCAAATCCCTAGATAATTGTCCCTACCCTCATGTTCACCCTTGCACTCAACCGAACTTTGAATCAAATCTTTTAATAGCCCGTAGACACTACTATTCAATTATTAGGCAAGGTTTAGTCCCAATAATCTAATATTGTTGAAGCTAACTCACAAAATCTCAGGGAACTAAATCAGCAGTATCCGTGTGAGCTTATTAATGGGCATATAATTTATTTTACATTCTAAGAAGTCAGTGAAAAAATTACGTAGTGTAGCAAAAGCGCTAAAAATAATTATATTGCAAGATCAAATTATAGAGAGATTACTTTTTGGTATTTTTTTTTTAAGTGTCATTCTTAGCTTCTCTTGTAAAGTAGGCAAGCATTTCTTATGAATGGGTATGCAGAATTGAAAGTGGTAGCAAAAAAGGATATTTGGTAAAGTGGACAGACAACCAAAATTATGAACACTGACGAGGTAAGGGAAATAATATAGGGCAGGTGAAAACACTAATGTCTATAGACCAGTGATCCAGGAAAATGGGGTTTTAGAGACTCTCATTGAAGTCAACACACAGCGGTACACACACAGATACACGCACACACAGACACGCAAAACTATTTTCTCCATTTGTCAAGAACATGCAGAAATCCTGACAAATCAAATAATGGTACACTCACTATTTCAGTCAGTCTTTAAAATACAAGATTTTGTCATCTGGTGGATTTATTTTGTCTTTCCCCTTCATTTGATATTTCTCTTCCCCCTGAAATAAATATAAACATCCAGTTTTTATCTATGGCACAAAGTCTGTAAAAGTCTCTTGGGGTTTGACTTTACCATTTTATTTCACAATTTATCCCCAGACTGTCTCAGCTAATTGAAAGTGCAGCTGATATTAGTGGGTAAACAGCCAGAATGAAACATCAGTAATCTTCTCAAAGCTAGCCTGAGTCCCTTGAATGTCTGGCGATGGTTCTGCTTTGAGATCCTGCTGCAGGTACCCTGAATACACTGCTTGTAAACTTGAAGGTGGGAACCATCTGAAATTAGAAAGAGCCTTTGCAGTTATTCACATGAGCTAGCCCTGTAGTAGCCGTAGAAAAGGGTGGTGTTGTTTTTTTCTTTAATGCCCATGGGCACAGTATTCCTCAATTCAAATTTGGATACTGTCCCTTAAGAACCACATTTCCTAAAATATTGGTAAATAAAGAAAATGTGATGTATAAAGATATTTCTGCCATTTCTGAATTTATGCCCTAGAGTTTGGGGGCAAGGAGAGGGTGGATGGCAATTAAGTGACACAGTTGTGAAAATCTGTAGGGCAGGGCTTTCTAGCCCACAGTTCCTAAGTCAGTGCTGATCACATTGGCTGTCAGGTTTCATTCTGCTGAAGAGATACAGTTTAAACAAAACCTGGACTTCTAAACATTATCTTCAATTAAACGATTTGGCTGGATTTCCTGACTTCCCATAAAAACTGTTCCCAAGCCTAACATTCAATTTCATAAACAACCAAACTCCATCTGAATATTAATACATTCAATGAGATGAAGACATCTTCTGGAATTTCATAGGGAAAAAAATAATTTTCCTTTATTTTAGAAGCCAAGTTCTTTTTCTTCCTAGCCATTTAGTCAATTCTGAAATCCTGCCTCTTTTCTTGTATTGTTCTGCAGCTATACTAAGTGGGTAACATAGCAGAAGAATTTTAAATCGCAGTATTTAATAAGTCTCCCATGTTCAACATGTTGTCATTATAGCTACCCAAAGAAGGCAAGTTCACCCACTCTTACCTCTTTCACACACTCAATTTGAAATTTATGGTTGTATTTTATCCCACACCTCAGTAACATATGCAGACTGAGTGGTCCAAATCCAAATGATTTCAAATCCTCAATAAACGAACATGAGAATAGCTGAAAAAATTTCAAAACATTGACAACAGACATAGGCAATCAAAAACGCCCATTCATGCATAACATATTACCCAAAACACCTAGGAGTTGTCATTAAATTCACTGCTTTATGTCTTTACACAGGGGAGATTAAAGGCAGCTAAGAAAGAGCCACACAATATTCAGAGATACAGTAAACTAAAAACAAATAAGAAAATGGAACACAGGGAAACATAAACATAGCAAAGACTGCCAATTTCGGTTAACCTACCTACATTAAGCGATATTAAACTTGGTGCTCAAATGCAAGACTCACAAATTTCATACCCCTAATAATTTTCAGGATCTATAATTTTCAAGATTATAATTTCCCAACATCTCTAGCTGGAAGATTCTGGGGTCTTTCCAGTCTAGACACTTTCTCACCTGTTTCCTCTCATAACAGACACAATCCAGCCAATGTCAAAAAATATCTGCTTGGGTTTTAGCCAATATTGTTCAGTGGGTTTAGATTAAAGTAATATGGAAAACTGGACTTGCCAAAGTACTACTTTTTGGATCAACCCAAGTTTCTTATAGAAAAAGATCCTTGAGTAATATGGAAAACCTAGTGAGGTAAGGGAAAAAGTTCATGAAGTTGCAGTCTTATAAATGAATAATAAATTCACCAGACCTCAGAACACTTAACAGCCTCCCTTCTTCAAGAGTTGGTCCCTAACAGTAATATTATGAAGTCTATATTTTTTACAGCTATCCAAACATTTAATATGCCTCATCTTGGCTAAGAGAACTACTTACAAGACTGCTATGGCTGCTAACATCAAGACATTGCAAACAGTTCTTTTTAAATAGAAAGATGTTGTCTAAGTCACATGCTTTTAAAAACCAGCATTGTCAAAATAATAGTCTTAATCTAAATGGCGCTTTTTATACTGCTGTCTATATAACATACTATATATGATAAATATAGATTAATACATACCTGTGTTATAAGGGGTTTTTGCATAATTAAGAATGGATCTGCAAACGACCTCTGGTATTGAATAAAATGTATATTCCTGCTAATGATAAAGGTTGGTAAAATGATCAGTTCTTTTTTAATTAAATATGAATACTGACTAAATTTGAATAAAAATTAAAAAGCTTACCTTTGATCAGCTTCAATCCTTATGTTAGCTGTCATGTGGATGTCTTAGGTAGAAATGTTTAGTTCTTTTTGAAATAAAATTCAGTGATCGTTGAAGATGTATGATATAACTGTTTCTGGCAGAATTATTTTTTAAAGAAACATTTTCCAAAAATAATCCAAAGAAAGAACTGTTGTTAAATGTAACTGCCAGGGAAATAGATCATTGATTTGCATTTTTAAAAGCAAAAATACGTTTTTTATTTAAGGAAAGAATAAAGAGGAAGAAAAACAAGGACAGTGATCTTCAGTATTCATGACTGATGGATTGCTGGGACTGGGTAGAAAAACTAAGGGACAAATGTCATGAAGTCTTAAAATTCAACTCTTTTTCTTCAAAGGAAATCCCTAGTAATATAAAATGTCCATTTAAAGAGCAAAAAACAATGTGTGTTTTGCACCCTTCCATTTCCTAATAAATTGTTTAACATGAAATAATTCTGTTTTTGAACTTCAGACATATAAAAAGTTTTTTTCTCAAATTATATGTAATTCTATCTGCAAATTATATATGTAGGTGTGTATTTATATGTGTGTGTATATATACACACATATAATTTATACAAACACATATATAATATATACACATACATATACACACACACACATACATGTATACATACATCTTATGATGATGACCAAATATCAGTGAGTTTAAAACCATCTGCTAATTAAACATGTTCTGGAAATTAGGGCTACATCAGTCATAACACCTAGATATACAAATTTTAGTGACTTTATAAGTGATGCACAAAATACAGTTCTCATGAAAAATGGTATGAGTGTTGTCTGTTTGCTCATACTTTTATGTCACCCACACATTTGTTAATTTGCATTCATATTTCCTCTTGGATATCTAACATTGAGTTAACTTTTGTGAAAAAATAAATCCTGACACACTTCATGTAATATTTTGGAAGAAATATAATCACAGGTGTGAATTACAAAAACTAAAAAGAGCTGTTTGTCCACCTTTAAGAAGTACTGAATTAATACCTCCCTAATATGTTTTGAACTCTGCTAGTCTCCAGTTTCTCTTTTGAGGAAACTATATTAATAAACAAGGCACAGCTTCAAGTCCAAAGCAACTACACATATAAATGTTTATTTCAAAAGTAAGATGTATTACCTGATTTCAACAAATATCTAATTCAAAAGTATGAAATCTTATAGACACATAGTCAGCAAATAGGAGATTTTTTTAAGACTCCTGACCTTATGTGTATATTTTATATGCTTACCCACAGTCAAAACTTAACTTTCAAGTTTCTTATTTTAATTATAAAAGGTCTACTTTGGAAAAATTTGAAAGCTGAGAACCATTCAAAATGGAATAAGGAGATCTTCTATTAGGTAACTAAGCACTGAGCCCTAGATAACTGTGATGGAACCAGAGGGCAGGGTTTACCAGATGAAATTGGCATAGTCTATGCGTGCACTGAGTACTGCTTACACCCCGCAGCAACACAAACGCTTTCAAGTCACCCAGCCTCCCTTTCTCATCCAGAAATGCATGTCAGAGCCATCATGCTGTTGAATAAACAGGCACCTACGTTACTGATTTGTTCCTGAGTCCTCTTCAGTCTCTGTAGCTCAGGAGTGTCCGTGACGATGCTGAAGCCTCTCCCTTTGCTTTCTTCAAAATCTCTTTTGTACTTGACCTAACAAGAAGAGGGGAAAGAAAAGTGAACAGAGGGATCACAAATCCCACTCAGGATAGGCCCGGCCAACGAAGCTGCTGGAATTGGAAACAATGGCTAAAAACACAGGTCTCGGCCGGAGGTGCAGTTAAGAGCCATCAGGAAACAGCCAGGCTACCTGGTTTGTGTCCCAGAAACTCCACTTACTATTTGTGTGACTTTAAGCAAGTTCTTTAACCACTCTGTGGCTCAGTGGTGTCATCTGTACAGCGGCAATAACAACAATGGCTATTTAACAGGTGGTAGGGATGGGATCAGACTACTTGATGCATGAATCTGGCTGACAGAAACAAGTAAGTACTCCATAAGAGCTATGATGATTATCGTCATTAATACCATCACCACTGTGAAAGGAAAGAAAATGTGGAAAAAGAAAGCTGGATCTTCTTCTCCTCCCGGGCCCGCCTGCCAGTGAAAAAGCCTCATATTGAGCCTAAACTGCCCTATGGAGGAGGGAGATGAAGAACTGACAGCTAGCCCTGTCCAAGAAGTTTTTATTCAACTTCAGAAGGCAAACATATGGATACAATTACACAATGCTGTATTGCCAAATGGCAAGTATATAAATGCTTATGAAAATATTTATAAAATAGGCCACACCTAGAGATTAAAAAGCTGCTCATACATGCCCTTGGCATACTGTGTGCTGAAGTAGCAAAGATTTTTTTCAGTATTTAAATATACTTCTTTTCTAATTACAACCCAATGGAGCTGAATTTTACTATTTCCTCGGGGGACTGGAACAGCTAATGCTTCATCTTACAGAACCCCATCTCCTGTTATTAGCATAATGACAATAACTGTCACACCAGTTAAAGATTCGGCTTGTTAACGACTGAGATGGTTACATCACTTTGACTGTTCTTTTTTTTAAGCCTAAATATCAAGAAATATGGAAACATATTTTGATAACTCGTAGAATCCCCATTTTACATTCAAACTTACAAGCTTCCAATTAACACTTAAATTGATCATTAAAATTAATTAAGTTAATTTAGGGTTGCCTATTCAATATGATTCTGTTAGTGCAGTCTCCTGCAGAAGGTGGAAAAGTTCACTTCGTTGAACATGGAACGGCTGTTTCTGTTAAGTCATGTCTGTATTTAAATACCCAATTCTATTAAGCATTATTATCCTCAAGAATACTGCAAGATTTCTTTTACCAGACAAGGTTGAAAGAACACACAGACACACACACACACACACACACACAGACACACACACACACAGGGAAATCTAGATACTCTCATCACTTTTAGCTTAAGAATACCTAATTCTTCTCTCTGTACTTTCAATTTGTAAAAGCACTAAACCCCTTACTTTATTCCCATAAGTAAAAGGTCAAATAAACTGCAATATTTTTCTTCCACATAAAATGCTGAGAGATTAGCCTTCTCACCCTCCATCTCCCAGCATGGGTAAAGATCCACATGCTGGCACATTCTCTGTGTTTTATGCCTAACTAAGCAGGCAAGCTATTTAACTTTGCTGATAGTAAGCACCAGAGCTCAGAGTAGTAAAATAATAAAAGTTAAAAGGACGACAAGGTTGGAATAGCAACAGGCATGAAGATATAGGAAGAAATGCCTGTGAGACAAGTTCCTAACACCAGTCTCAGAGAAAGCACAACCACATATTATTTTTGTTATTGGTTTGTATTTTTTAATAGCAATTTCCAAAGACAGAGGTGAAAAGAAAAACCAATAAATTCTAGAATCATAGGTATTTTTGGTTTTGGTTTTATTTTTGTTTTGGTAGTGATAGGTTCTCGCTATGCTGCCTAGGATGGTCTTGAACTCCTGGCCTCAAGTGATCCTCCTACCTCAGCCTCCCAAAGTGCTGGGATTACAGACATCAGCCACTACCACACCCAGCCTAGGATCACAGGTTTTGAGCTGATTACAGTTCAACGATCCTTTCTACATTCACAAGACAAAAGAATCATCTGACTTTGGCTTGCCTGGTTGGGTGACTAGCTTTGAGAAGTATACAATCACCTCTATAAAAGGCCTGCAGACTGTTGCAGGATTCCTATTTCTTTTGAATGGTGTGAAACCCAGCCAAGCCTCTTACGCTCTCAGCACCAGTTCAAGCACCAGCCCACCAGTATTTCTTTACTACACATAGGGAAACTCCAAGCCACTCGTCAGCTCTCTCTTCCACACTCCCGCCCACTTTCATCCTATCTACTTAGGTCTAATTTTAAATGTTGTATTAGATGGTTTGTCAGTCATGTGTAGTCTGATTCTGGGAGGCAAGTGGATATAAAAAGAGAACAGAAGACGGAGAGAAATAGCAGGATGCCTCTCTCCAATCTCATGTGGCCCCTTTGCCCTCATGTGACCTCATCCAGCCAAAGAAGACACCAGATCCACAGACCCTGCAATTGATCATTGATCTCGGGAGGGCCACATAATCTAGCAAGCATCCAGGAGCCTCAATTCTGGGACTCTGGCAGGAACTCTTGGGAAAGGGGTTGTGTCATTTATTTGTGATGCTATAAAGGAATACCTGAGACTGGGTAATTTACAAAGAAAAGAGGTTTATTTGGCTTGTGGTTCTGCAGGCTGTACAGGAAGCATGGTGTAAGCATCTGCTTCTGATCAGAGCCTCAAGAAGCTTCCATCATGATGGAAGGTGAAGGGGACCCAGTGTGTCACATGGCGAGAGAGGGAGCAAGGGCAGGGGAATGTGCCAGACTCTTTAAACAACCAGCTCTCACGTGAACTCACTGTTGTGGGGAGGGCATCAAGCCATTCATGAGTGATCCACCCCCATGACCCAAACACCTCCCACTACTCCATACCTTCAATGCCCGGGCTCACATTTCAACATGAGATTTGAGGGGGACAAACATCCAAACCATATCAGGGGTGCTCTGTTGCTATGGTCTGGCTAGTTTAATTGGCTGTAAAAGTGGAGTTGCAGACTACCATGTGGCCATCGTCCAATAATGAAGTCAACACAGAGGCAAGCAAAAGAGTGATTGAGATAGAGTCCTGATATCACCATTTGAGCACCTGAATTTAACTCTTCCAAAACCCAGAAACACCAGGTTTGCCAGTTATGTGAGCTAATCAATCTCTCACTTTTACAATCAAAAAAATTCTGATGAACATAACCAGCGCCTGTGTCCATGTGTTGTACACACATATGATAAGGCTCCCAGTAAAACAAATATGTAAATTTCTCCTCATTGACTTCTATGCCCTGATCTTTCTTAGGAGTGTTACAAGATGTAACAGTTTAGATAAACAGCAGATTCTGTCAAGGAAAGAGCACTGCTTTCATGGACAATCCTTTGCTCATTCAGCAAATCTTTACTGAGCACCTATTATATGCCAAGAGCTGTTCCGGGTATAGAAACAATGCAACAAAGAGAAGTCAATGGTCCCTGCCGTTGTGGGGCTTATGATAATTACAATGCAAGAAATGAAAAAGACACAATATCTATGTAGGTCATAAATGGTATGTTAGTAGGAAGTGCTAAGAGAGAAAAATAGCGAGACAAGGGAACGTGAAGTACCAGGCAGTCTGCCGTTCTAGACAGGGTGGTCAGGGAAGTCCCCAGTAAGAAGGTGGCATTTCAGTAAGGCCTCAAAGCGGGAGGAAGAAAGCCACACAGACTTCTTCCGGGAGACCTACGCAGGCAGAGGGAACAGACGGAGCAAAGTCCTAAAGCCCTTTAGAAAGGTCAAGGAAGGCCACTGTGCCTGTGTCTTAGCGGGAGGGAAGAGGAAGGGGACGCAGGGAGTGGTCACACGGGCCTTTGCAGGCCCTGAGGATGTTGGCTTTTCTTCCCTGTGAGGCATGGGGCCCGTGGAGGTTTGTATGTGGACAGCAGCATGCCCTGACTTACGTTTTAAAAGGCTTTTTCTAGCTGCTGTCCTGCAAACTCCTTGCAAGTACGCAGGACAGAAGCGAGAAGCCCAGGTAGGGGTAGGCAATGTCGGTCCCCTACCCCAGTCAGCCACTGTCAGAGAACTGTCCCAGGACCACAAAAGAAAGCAAAAGTTCTTCGGCCCAGCCTCAGGGCCCTGGCGTCCCTGAAAGACCCCACCAGGCATGCTACACACTCTTGTCAGAACGGAGCAGGAAGGAAAAAGAGGAGAGAGGACAGAATTAAGTTACCAACCTGAGCTTAGAAAGAGAATGTGCCATAACTGGGAAGTAACACAGTCTTATCTCCCTACAGTCTTAGCCCTTCAAGACTGAAGAAAGGCACTTTGAAAATGCACTCAAAGTCAAATGTGAGAAATTCACTCAATAGGCAACTTGCTTTGCCATATTTGCCTTCAGAAGTAACTTAAAAATGTCTTATTTCACATATTGAATACTATATATCATGGACATCCTATGTATGTCTTGACATTCTACGTGTCTGTGTGTATATGTTGCATATATGCTCAGAAACATGATATGCATGTGTACATATATAACTTCCTGCAGCATAGATTAGAATGCTAAAGCAAGAATCAAGAAACCTGAATGTAAACCCTGATTCTTTTCTGTGATCTTAATTTGCTCTATTTGTCTAACACTCCCGATCCTCAGTTAGAAAAGAAAACAAGAGGCTGGGCGCGGGGGCTCACGCCTGTAATCCCAGCACTTTGGGAGGCTGAGGCGGGCAGATCACGAGATGAGGAGATCGAGACCATCCTGGCTAACGCGGTAAAACCTGTCTCTATTAAAAATACAAAAAATTAGCTGGGCATGGTGACAGGCACCTGTAGTCCCAGCTACTCAGGAGGCTGAGGCAGGAGAATGGCATGAACCCAGGAGGTGGAGCTTGCAGTGAGCTGAGATTGTGCCACAGAACTCCAGTCTGGGCAACAGAGTGAGACTCTGTCTCAAAAAAAAAAAAAAAAAGAAAGAAAAGAAAGAAAACAAGAAAATATGCAATATGCTACATATTAAATGAATGTTTGCAAGGTTAAAATAAGTAACATGTGAAAATACCAAGCAAGGATATGACCCTTCAGCAAATATTGTTTCATTATTTTCACTAAATTTTAAAAATGGCCTTTGCTGCTGAAGTATGTACATTTCTGCCACAGTGTGCACCCTTAGTGATAGTTTGTGTTTCAAGTCATCAGCAAGTAGCCCTCCCAAGTTCATACAGGGTGACAGCCTGGACACCAGAGCAGTTCTGGCCCAGCTTAAGGAAAAGACTCACAGTGACTAAAAAAGGAAGACTTTTGAAAAAACAAAATAACGGGCAGAGTGGCAAATGGAATTATTTACTAACACTGAGAAGTGCAAACAGCGCAATTATTACTATTACAAAACATCAGTAAATGGAGACAATGGAATTCACTAAAGAGAAAGGCCACTGTTAGGCAGAAAGCCACGTAGATGAAGGAAGCCAACTGGGACCAGAGACTGTTAAATTGTTGAATGACAAACTAAAAGGAGATTAAATAACACTTGGCAATGAAGTCAAGGATGGGCACATCCTAGAGCTCACCAGCTCTACACCAGATCATGCTTCTCTCCAAAGAGAGAGCATCTGGAGACCTGGACCGACATGTTCTTAATAACATTGTTTCTATTTTCAAAGAGAAAAAAAAGGAAACAACCTAAATCTCCATCCACAGGAGAATGAAAAAATCCCATGTAATATTATCTAAGAGTTAAAATAAATGAATCATGGATCCATGTGGATGACTCTCAGAAACATTATGTTGAGGGGAAGAAAAAGCAAGAAATGCAGACACAGCAAGACCATCCTGGAGAACATCCCGTCTCTACTAAAAAATACAAAAAAATTAGCCGGGCGTGGTGGTGGGCACCTGTAGTTCCAGCTTCTAGGGAGGCTGAGGCAGGAGAATGGTGTGAACCTGGGAGGCGGAGCTTGCAGTGAGCGGAGATCGTGCCACTGCACTCCAGCCTGGGCGACAGAGCGAGACTCCGTCTCAAAAAAAAAAAAAAAAAAAAAAGAAATGGAGGCAAGGTGGCTCACGCCTGTAATCTCAGCACTTTGGGAGGCTGGGACAGGTGGATCACTTGAGGTCAGGAGTTTGAGACCAGCCTGGCCAACACCGCCAAACCCTAGCTCTACTAAAAATACAAAAATTAGGCAGGTATGATGGTGCGCACCTGTAATCCCAGCTACTCAGGAGGCTGAGGCAGGAGAATCACTTGAACCTGGGAGGTGGAGGTTGCAGTGAGCTGATACAACACCACTGTACTTCAGCCTGGGTGACAGAGGGAGACTCCATCTCAAAAAAAAAAAAGGGCATACTGGTGAATGTATGGTGGGAGGGGGCTTGATAACATGACATTCAGGGGAGTGGTGACAAGATCTGCTCGTGGAAAAATGTACAGGGAGCTTCCCTGTTACTGGTGATGTTCTAGTTCTTACATTGGATGGTGAATTCACATGTTATCTTTTTATTATCGCCCTATCAAACCTGCATGTACACATTATGTATAATCTTTTGTGTTCATCAACTATCTCACGACAAAAATATTTTCAAAGACAGCAGGGACAAAGTTTTAAAAGTCCTGATGCAGAAACTGAGGAACCCAGAGGTTAAACAAAAAACATGAGTGGGAAAAGAGAAAATGAATATTATAACCAGGAATTCAGTTGATATTTTCAGTCAGCCAAAGACTTGGGTTTTTCACAAATGGCAGGTGAGCTAGTCAATGGGTATCTACCATTTGCAGAAAGTTAAATCAGCCACTCTGAGTTTCTTCATCTTAGTGAGGCTGTTTAATTATATCAGCAAACGCAGACTTGAAGCAAAAAGGTAGGAAAAATTGCACCGAGAGAGTGTAAAAGGGTGGTGTTAAAGGGATTCCAAATATGGATGAGGGCCAGGCACAGTGGCTCATGCCTGCAATTGCAGGACTTTGGGAGGCTGAGGCAGGAGGATTGCTTGAGGCATGGAGTTTGAGACTAAACTAGGCAACACAGCAAGGCTCCATCTCTTAAAAAAAAAAAATTAAAATTAAAATCAGCCAGGCATAGTTCTGCATACCTGTAGTCCCAGCTAGTGTGGAAGCTGAGACAGGAGGAATGCCTCAGCCCAGGAGTTCAAGGCTGCAGTGAGCTATGTTCACACCACTACACTCAAGCCTGGGCAACAGAGCAAGACCCCATCTCTAAAATAATGAAATAAATACACAAATATGGAGGAGGGAAGAATCCTAGAAGTTCAAGGGGATACATCGCATGTATCACAATAGACAAGACCAGTGAGAACTATGCAGGGACGGAAGTATATACAGAAGGAAAACAGTATTTGCTTTAACGCAGCTTGTCAGAATATGTTTAACAGAAGCCTAAAATCTCAGGCGCATGTATTACTGATTCATGTTATTCTGCTCTTTATTTCATACATTTCTGATACAATGAAATCCATGACCAATTTCATTACCTTTCATGACATGATAGATACTCCACATTTCTTTAAAGGGAGATGGTGAGGGTCGCAGTATTTTAAAACTACATGCAAAATTCTTAATTTGATCTGCAAAATTTAGTGCTCAATTATGTATAGTTCTTGTATAGTTCATCATCTTGTATCTTTCCACAGATTTTAAGGTACTAGAAAATGTAGACCACATGTTTCTTTCTCTCTCACTGCATTTGCTTGGTGCTAAGCATAGATTAAAAGCTTAACAACCATTTCATGATTGATTACTATCTAGTTTTGTATGTTTAAGGTCTAAAATGCAGAAAATTGGTTAATCTCACAATGTTAGATGGGAATTAAACACTACAAAGGAAAATCTGATTGAGAGTTTTTTTTTAAGGTGAAGTTAATTTTAGCAATGTTAAGTCAAAGAAATGAGCTCAAAAGTAAATTTGTTTTTTTTATAAATTAATCTCATAATTTGTAAATCTATGGTTAATTAAATAAAATTAAAATTATAATTACCTTTTTAAACATAATTAAAAAGCATTAAAAATCATGTCCATAGATTTCTAAGCTTTCAATTAAACTTCCACTGCATTCCCAGAGGCTCTTAGTGATAGTCACTATTTTGTCACTTTTCCATGTATATTCACAATCCAACTTTACCAGATTTTGGGTTCTTTTACTTTAAAAAAAACAATGAAATATATTTTTTTATTCTAAACAAAAACACTAAATACATCAAAAAGCACTTTTTTCTTTTCTTTTCTTTTTTTTTTTTTTTTTTTGAGACAGAGTCTCTCTCTGTCGCCCAGGTTGGAGTGCAGTGGTGCAATCTTGATTCACTGCAACCTCTGTCTCCCAGATTCAAGCAATTCTTGTGCCTCAGCCTCCTGAGTAGCTGGGATTACAGGCGTACACCACCACGCTGAGCTAATTTTTGAATTTTTAGTAGGGACAGGGTTTTGCCGTGTTGTCAGGCTGGTCTCAAACTCCTGACTTCAAGTGATCCGTCCACCTTGGCTTCCCAAAGTGCTGAGATTCCAGGTGTGAGCCACCGTGCCTGGCCCCAAAAAGCAATCTGGGGCAATTTCAATTTCTCAACCAGTTAAGATAATTCAAAATTACTCCTGAGACACTCAAGTATAGCTTAGTGGTTAAAAATATAGCCTCAGAAATTATACAAACTTGTCTTGGGCCCTGGCTCCACCATATTAGCTGTGTGACCTTAGGCAAGTTACTTAGTATCTCTGAGCTTCAGTTTCCTCATATATACAAAATATGCATAATTTTAGTACAATATTGAGAGCACTTTTGTGAGAACTAAATGAGATAATACTAGTGCCTGACATCTAGTAAGTGGCTCCTGTGTTCCAAGCATACTATTGAGTGCTTTACATACTATGTGAGCAGAGCAAGGATGGGAAGCCCAGCGGATAACCTGTAAGAAGTGCTCAGCACTCCTTACTGTACACACATGTTGACTCACTCACTCATCGTAACTCAACGTCCTACCCCATGGCCAGGGACTATGCCATCTGCATTTAGGAGCTCATTCACTCCTTTTTGGATCAAAAAAGAACATAAATAGGCTGGGCACAGTGGCTCACATCTGTAATCCCAGCACTTTGGGAGGCCAAGGCAAGAAGATCACTTGAGCCCAGGAGTTCAAGACCAGCCTGTGTAACATAGCGAGACTTTGGCTCTGCCCCGCCCCCACAAAAAAATTAGCTGGACATGGTGGCACATGCATGTAGTCCCAGCTACTCAGGAGGCTGAGGTGTGAGGATTGCTTGAGCCTGTGAGGTGAAAGCTGCAGTGAGTTGTGATCATGCCACTGCACTCTAGCCTGGGCAACAGAGCAAGACCTCGTCTTAAAAAAAAAATGTAATAGAATATTAATAAATAAAGGCAACAACAATTACAAGGTACATATATCATCTTCAGTTAAATCTTAGCAGGCATGCATGTTAAGGTCCATTTTACAGATGAAGGAAGTTTGTGGAAGTCATAGAGCTGATAGAAGGCGGAGTCTCTCTGACATCCACCTACCCAGCATCTCCCCAGATGTTATCTTTAAATTCATCTGACAACGAAAAAAATACCAAAGTGAAAAATATCAAAGCAAACACAAGTAAGACATAAACAACATTTTGTAAATAAGCAGAAGTGAAAATGGAACCAACTGAATATTTCTTAGTATAGGACGTCAAAAGATTTGCATAACCTAAAATTAATTTATTATCTGTAATGGATCCTATAGTGCCACAAAAGAGACAGAAATAATCACCCAAAGTAAAGTTTAACACAACCTACATTTCAATAAAAGTGTTTTCAGGTCTTTCTG
This sequence comes from Theropithecus gelada, assembly GCF_003255815.1. Taxonomy (NCBI): domain Eukaryota; kingdom Metazoa; phylum Chordata; class Mammalia; order Primates; family Cercopithecidae; genus Theropithecus; species Theropithecus gelada. The sequence goes on along the minus strand of NC_037677.1, from coordinate 28,863,796 downwards.
TTGAAGTCAAAAATTGCTTAAATTTTCTTTTAGGAAAGATCGGATTAGCAGGGAAATACCATTGCCAAAATGGTAGCACTGGCAAAAATACTAATTCAAGGTGAAAAATTATATCTACACTAATAAAGAAAATTGAAGCCTAAAATATATACACATAGTCCATATTTTCACTAAGAATTTCACAAACAGCATTTTAATAATTTGGACAATTGATAAATTTTGCTTCTGAACACATGTTCTCTTAATCCTTTAGAGACAGTCTCATCTTTATATGATTATAACTTTTAAATATAAATAGCTTAATTCACACATAGAATAGAATATTATTGAAATTATTTTGAACCAGAAGATATCACACAAGGTTAAAATAAGGAGAGAACAAGAAATCACAACAGGGAATGCATTGTCCTGTGTACACATCCTGAATTATAAAGTATTAGGAAATAAGTAATTTCCAGTTAGAAAATAACTAATTAAGAAATGAGTCATTCAGAAAAGAAAAGCTACATCCTAACTAGTTTGAAGAAAAGAAACAGGATAAACCAAGAATCAAGCAAATATAAACAAAGTGAACTAACACAAAACAGTCATGAAAGTGAAAATAACCTGTCCTAAATCTCAAAGTCTTGTCATAGCTGATAAAAGTGACAGATTATTCCTCAATGTTTCTAGATATGCAGATTGATAATGTCATTAAAATTGTTCCTAACCTCCTTCCCATACCTGCAATGGCATTATTCATCAAATACCGACTGTTTTTCTATAACAAAACACACTTCTTCCACTCTACAAAACTGAAAAAAGGAAAAAAACCCCGTAAACAGCAAAAGAGAAAAAGAAATACAAATTTAAAAATCAATGTAAGCCAGGCGCAGTGGCTCATGCCTGTAATCCCAGCACTTTGGGAGGCCAACGCGGGCGGATCACGAAGTCAGGAAATCAAGACCATCCTGGCCAACATGGTGAAACCCTGTCTCTACTAAAAATACACACAAAAAAAAATTACCTGGGCGTGGCAGTGCGCACCTGTAGTCTCAGCTACTTGGGAGGCTGAGGCAGGAGAATTGCTTGAACCCAAGAGGCGGAGGCTGCAGTGAGCCAAGATCATGACCCTGCACTCCAGCCTGGAGACAGAGTGAGACTCTGTCTCAAAAAATAAAATTAAAATAAAAATAAATGTAAATGCATTATACTTAGTGTGTACACAAATGACACAAAGGGATGACAGACAGCATGGATCTCAACAAGTCATTTTAATCAAAGCATGTAAAACATTATTTCCTTAATGCAGAATTTCATTTAAAATATAAATCTCCTAGAAATTTTTATAGGTTATTAAAAAAATCTATGTTACAACTAGAAATAGAGCACTAATTCACATCTTCCATAAGAAAGAAACTATTAAAAATAAATATATTAGAAGTGTTGAAGAGTTACGTGAAGAATTATGGCTTCTTAGCTAACAGTAAGAGCTCCACATTAATTACAGTGTCAGTTGTAAGAAATGCTGGAATGTTGCCTCCCTGCTATATAATAGCAGCTATGATTTATTGAAGGAAGACCTACAAGGTATCAGACATTGTTCTAGGCACTTAACAGACTATCCTGATTAATCTTCAAAACCACTCTGTAAAAAAGATATTTTACTTTTTTTTTTTTTGAGAGAGAGAGAGACAGAGTTTTGCTCTGTCACCCAGGATGGAGTGCAGTGGCATGATCGTGGCTCATTGCAGCCTCCATCTCCTAAGCTCAAGCAATCCTCCCACCTCAGTCCCCAGAGTAGGGCTAGGACTTTGGGCATGAGCAACCATGTCCAGCTAATTTTTTCTTTCAATGTTGTAGAGACAAGGTCGCACTATATTTCCCAGGCTGGTCTCAAATTCCAGGCTTCAAGTTGTCCTCCTGCATCTGCTTCCCAATGTGCTGGGATTACAGGCATAAGCCATCGCTCTCAGTCTACCATTTTTTTACATATGAGAAATGTATAGGAAACCTATCATTTGATCTTCCCAAATCCTCCCTCCTAGTAACTGTCCTGAGCCTCTTTCTCTTCATGTAGACTTTCTCAAGAGGTGTGATTTTTTAATTTAGCCTCCTTCTTTAACCACCATGGATTGGCCTCATTTGGCCTAAGCCAGTTCAAGTCAAGATGTTTGATTTAGGAACTAGAACCCAAAGCCTAGAGTGAATCTTTCTCTCTGGTGACTAAAACTCTAAGACATCAAACTTTAGAACTATCAACAGTCATGTTTGCCATCACAGATGTGGAGGAACAGATGCAGTTCATCTGCCAAAAAGAGTCCTGGTCTGATGGCATTTGACTCCTGACCTCCCACTGTTCGTGAAGCCCAAGCAGGCACACTTCTGCCCTTGGATTTTGTACCCCAATATCCTCAAAATTCTCATTTTGTTTGAGTTAATGAGCATTGGGTACTTTTATCACTTGTGACTAAGAATTCTAACTAATACGAGAAACTGAGGCTTAGTGGTTTAGTGGTTACAACCCAGGACTAGCATTGCCATCTGTGAATAGTAGAGTCAGGATTCAAACCCAGATCTGCTGTCCCCAAAGTCTTTGCTCTTTCCACCCTATCATGCTACAAAATGGAAATTCAAATATTTCATAAACTTCAAAGACCATCGCTTAGATTTTTTCCTTTTTTTTCTTTTCTTTTAGACAAGGTCTCACTCTGTTGCCCAGGCTGGAATACAGTGGTGCAGTCTTAGCTCACTGTAGCCTCCACCTCTTGGGCTCAAGCGATCCTCCCATCTCAGCCTTTCGAGTATCTGGGACCACAGGCACACACCACCACACCCTGCTAATTTTTGTATTTTGTGTAAAGATGGGGTTTTACCATGTTGCTTCTTGAACTCCTGAGGTGGGCAAGGAATCCGTCCACCTCAGCCTCACAAAGTGCTGGAACTACAAGCATGAGCCACTGTGCCCAGCCTTGAAATGTAATTTAAATAAAAATATATCATTATTTTTAAAAGACTAGATTCTAAACAACAATGTAAACAAGATCTTAAATAATTTTTAAATTGTTTTTACATGTTACATAAATTAGCCAATATCAGATCTTTAATGGTTACACACACTACCAATTAGATGCTCAGCAGGTGTCCATCAAATGAGTAAATAACTAAGATAACTACTTAAAATGACCTGTAAAATAATTGTAGTCTTAAAGCACCAACTTAGAAAAGTGTGTAGGTTAATTTGATAGTTTGACTTTTAAAAATTAACGTGAATTTTCAACAGGAAAAAATGGATACTAAATAATTCAAGAAAACTCCAAACTTTGTTAACATTATCATTAGAAAAACGATTGCATCAGTTTGTGCTTTGGTTAATCTATTATCTTGATTGTATTTCTATGAAGTTTCAAGTTTCATGATTCAATAAAATTTCGTGGTGTCACAGGTACAATTATATTTGTCCCTTGCTGACTCCAAATGGTCCCCTCGGCCTGAAGACACTAACGGGCTCCAAGCAAGTTCATTTCTGGGTCCGTTTCCCAAAATGACATAGGACCTTTCTTTTTCCTCTGCAATAAATACCTCAAGAGCCCATCATATTGTTTTCTTTGTAATGTAGAAATAAAGAACTGGATTTTATAATATATAATTATATAATATATATAATATAATTTTATAATTTATAATAAAAAAGAGAAAGAATTAAAAATAAGATCTTAAAAGTACTAGAAGTGGGAAAGGGGGGCCAGTTTGAGGATGACATGGATAGGTGTTTCTACTTCTCTTAAGAATCCTAATTTTGGAACGTCATTCTGCCTGGGCCCATGAATGGCTCACTCCTACATTTCATAGTTCATGAGAGTACAGCTATTTGAGAAATAGCAATAAGTTGGCATTGCCAATGAGCCAGGTGGTTCCACTGTTTGGAAACCATCTGGTCCGAGTTTTCTCTTTGTCAGCACCATCAATACATCAGTAGCAAGAGCTATTACAGGGGTTGTGTATGTTTCGTTTCTTTAAATAAACTCAAACAAAACTACCCTGAATATAAATTTGTTATTTCTTTGAATTGTTCTTTCAGAGTATAATGAAACCCATGTCAAGATGAGTTACGCCTGAATACCTACAGTCATTACATAACTTTACAAAACAAGGTGGCAAAAGACTGGAAGCCTGCCTCCAACTCCAGCGTCTCTTGGTCACATTAACCATTCATGAGGTAACTACTGCCCAGCCTAGCACTAGCAAAATGAGGAATTTTCTGCTGAGGTAGCGGCCAAAGGAAATCTATGTGTTCATATAGACATATATGTGGGCTGTAAAGAGATTTAGATAGAGGTGTTATTTAATCAGTCAAGAAAAACAAAAAGAAGGGGCTCTGAGAAAATTAAACTTAATTAATCAGAGGCTCTACTGACCCCATCCAGTGAACAATATAACAAGCCAATGAGCAATACTCATCAAGTCACTGCCTGTATTGTGAAAAACATATGACAAAAATGTGCTTCAAAGTTTGGGGATTTCAGCTGGGTGTGGTGGCTCACACCTGTAATCCCAGCACTTTGGGAGGCCAAGGGAGGCAAATCACTTGAGCTCAGGAGTTCAAGACCAGCCTGGCCAACATGGTGAAACCCTGTCTCTACTACAAATGCAAACAAAATTAGCTGAGCGTGGTGGTGGGTGCCTGTAATCCCAGCTACTTGGGAGGCTGAGGCAGGAGAATCGCTTGAACCCAGGAGGCAGCAGTTAGAGTGGGCCAAGATAACACCACTGCATTCCAGCCTGGGCGACACGGTGAGACTCTGTCTCAAAAAAAAAAAAAAAAAAAAAAAAAGTTTGGAGATTTCTCAAAGAACTAAAAAATAGAATTACGATTCAACCCAGCAATTCCATACTAGGTACATACCCAAAAGAACATAAATTGTTCCACCAAAAAGATACCTGTACTTGTATGTTTATCACAGCAGTTTTCACAATTGCAAAGACATGGAATCAATCCAGGTGTTGATCAATGGTGAACTGAAGAAAGAAAAGGTGCTACATATACACCATGGAATACTATGCAGCCACAAAAAATAAGATCATGCCCTTTGCAGCCACATGGATGGAGCTAGAGGTCATTATCCTAAGCAATTAATGCAGAAACAGAAAACCAAATACCACATGTTCTCACTTATAAATAGGAGCTAAACACTGAGTACACGGACACAAAGATAGGAACAACAGACACTGGGGACTTCAAAAGGGAGAAGGGAGGGAGGCAGGCAAGGGTTGAAAAACTACCTGTCAGATACTATGCTCACTACTCAGGGGACAGCAACATTAGAAGGCCAAACCTCAGCCTCACAAAATACACTCATGTAACAAACCTGCATATGTATTCCTGAATCTAAATTTTTTTAAAAAAAAAAAAAAAAAAAAACAGTGTTTCGGGTCCTTACCTGTACCTAAACAAAGGAACATAACTACCCAAAAATACTAGGCTTTCTGGAATACATATATGTGAACAGACACTGGCATTAATAAACCTTGTCTTTTAAGCCCTTAATCTCAGTTTCAGTCAAAGATAAAGTTTCCAGTCCAGGTGTTTTTATCAGAACACCCAAAGTCAAATCTCCCTAAATGCCAGCATCTACCCTCCAAAGGCCGACCTCCATTTCACTGCCCTTTAGATAGAAGCCAGAAGTCACCATGTCACATTCACTTAAGAAGGGACAAATTAAAGAGGTTAAAGTATTGACCTAAAGTTAAAAGAGAAAGAAAGTGAGGCTGTAAGGGATTTTGCTTTCTTCTAGTGGCAGGTCATCTTCGTTCCCCCGGTTCTTAACCAATGTTTGACTTGTCAAAATTGCTTTGCTTCATCTGCACCTGACATCTAAATCATTTGACAGGCACATAACCTTATCAAATTTCTAGTTATAGTACAAATAGAGGTAACAAACCATATCCACTGAAATTGATAACGGCTCACACAAAGAGCTGAAAGGCTAGGCTTGCAAGACAAGGGAGAGGCACCACAGACAGGGGAGCTGGCCTGTGAGCCCACAGGAGGAGGAGGAGGAGCTGGCCAGATGAAAGGCTAATTCCACCGAATCCAATTGGTACTCAAATCCTTCTGCCAGAGATTGAATCAATCAAAAGGCCCAGCACTGGGGTGGGAAAAAAAAAAAAAAAAAAAAAAGTGAAATCAGTGGTGTTAGCTTGTTTCAACTAGCATTTAAACTTAAAAGATGAATGTAACAAAAGCATCAGAATGGTACCTTTGAAAGTTGTCTGCCAACCACAGTTTGCCCTAATACGTTGCCAGGTTATGAAGTGCCACTTCCTAATTCAGTCTTGCAATGCAAGGAATACTAATACAGCCCCGGTTTTATCTGTAATACAGCCTAATCTCCCTGCTCATCTCTAGGATTTGCTCAGAAACAAACAGGGAAAATAGGGTGTGCCATGAAAAGAATACAATATTTTAAGGGGATATATCACATTGAAAATTAATCTAAAAAGGTGGTATGAAACATACATCCTTTTAAAAATCTTTTTTGTTTGTTTAAATGCTCTAGGCTCCTAACACTTCAGGAAATACTGCAGAAGAAAATAAGGAAATAGATATGAAAAATAGATGTAGTCAGCTAGGCAATACCCCAGCTAAAAGACAGACCCAAAATTCGATTCAAGTTTATCCAACCATAAATATTCCATCTTCCCCAACACTTCCCTGGTCTGAGACCTTTCATCCCAGTCCCAGGAAGGGCTCCTCTAAGATTGAAACTCTAATCAGAACACCAAATCTTTTTAGTTTTCTAAATGAAGATAGATCAATAATATCCCAAAGAATAGACAGCTTATTCAAGTAATATACAAGGCCACTTGTAAATCTACCCTATTTATGACATTTCTCAGTAAAATTAACAAGAAAAGGTAACCCAAAAGACGACGAGATATTTGATGAAATCAAAAGTTTAGAAAGGGCTGGGTGCAGTGGCTCACATCTGTAATTCCAGTGCTTTGAGAGGCCAAGGTGGAAGGACTGGTTGAGGCCAGGAGTTCGAGACCAGCCTGGGCAACATAGCAAGACCTGGTCTCTACTAAAAATTTTTAAAAAAATTAGCCGGGCATGGTGGTGCATGCCTGTGGTCCCAGCTACTCAGGAGGCTGAGGTGGACTGCCTGTACCTCGGAGTTTGAGGCTACAGTGAGCCGTGATTGTGCCACTGAACTCCAGCCTGGCAGCCAGAGCAAGACCCTATCTCAAAAAATAAAAATAAAAAATAAATCAATAAAAAAGTCTGGAAAGGTGTGTTGCCCAGACCAGCCTGGGAAACAGAGCAAGACCTTGTCTCTACAATAATAATAATACACATATAAGATTGTATTTCTATGAGTACTTATTTAGGTATATAAATGCAAACAAAAGAAAAACCTGGAAAAAGGTACAACAAAATGCCAAATGGTAGGAATGGTCCTTTGAGAGTAGGAAAGAGAAGAGGCAAAAGCTGGTCGAGAGAGCCCAGGTGGTCATTAGCCTTGTCTATAATATTTTTATTTCTTACATGTATTTACGTTTTGCTCGTATAATTCTCAGAAGGGATCTAACATTATTACTTCAAGAAAACATGTCATATTATTTTAGATTTTTCAATGTATAGAGTAAAATTGGTGAAATGCTTATCCCATAGGTTCTCTTTATTCTGATTGACTGAATAAAGGTAAATAATGATGTAGACATACATAATGTTTTAAGCAAACATAATATAACACAGTTATTTATTTATTCATTTATGTGTTTGTTTAGTAGAGACAGGGTCTCACTCTGTCACCCGGGCTGGAATACAGTGGTGCAATCATGGCTCACTGCAACCTCTAACTCTTGTGCTCAAGCAATCCTCCTACCTCAGCCTCCTGAGTAGCTGGAACTACAAGCACATGTCACCATGCTCATCTAATTTTTAAATAAAATTTTAGTATAGACCCAGGCTGGTGTCAAACTCCTTGCCTCAACCAAGCCTTCTGCCTCAGCCTCCCAAATCACTGAGATTACAGAAGTTAACCACCACATCTGGTCACAGTTTAATTTAAAATTTTAAGATGTGAATATATTCTTTTAAAGTGTCTCATTTCAAAAAAAAAAAAAAAAAAACCACCATAAAATTCACCATGAGATGAGTTTCTATAGAAATTCCATAGGGTTTGTATTCAAAGAACTCAATTTAAATGGCTTAACCTGCTAGCAAATATTTGTGTGTTTGTAGCCTATACAGGAGCGTAGAGTATTGGAGTTGGTATCGCCTATAAAACTCAAATGTCATCAGTGAATGGGCTAAGCCATACTTTTGTCCAGCTCTGGTGGTCACAAAGAAAAGTTTCTTTTTGTTCAGAAACATAAAAAAGTTTTTTTGTTCTGGAACAAAAAGAACAAAAAAAAGTGTCTTTTTGTTCAGAAACAAAAGAACCAGGAAAAGAAAAAAAAATATTTAGGTGCTTGGGAAAGAAGAGACACTGAAAGAAAAGTAGAGAAGAAAGAAAAATAAACAGGCAGATGTACAAACACCTGCAGTGCACATACAATCTGTTGGTCAAGGTCATGTACATATAGTGTGCATGGTACAAATAGTGCAAGTAGCATGGAGGTGACTACCAGTAACCAGTGTCCTTATACTTGGTAAAGTATCAGCCTGGGCCCCTAGAACAGAGAGACCCTCTATACCTCAAGACCAGTGTGATGGCAAAGATCCACATCTACCAATCCCTCCCCAAGCTCTAGAAATTGCATCAGGTACAAACTTAGCAGGTTGATCACTATTCTAGCTCCCAGCTCTTCTTGGCTGCTTTTGTTAGCAAAAGTGGGACTGATTTTCTATATAAGTATCAATCCTTTTTGAATCATCTTATAAACAAAGCATATTTTAAGTTTATTATTTCTTCCTTCTAACAGGCAAGAATATTTTTCCAAGGCTGGTAAGAACTGTGCTTAAGACATTCCATCAAAGTCTCAATCTCATCCAACGTTTTTATTCCTTTTTAATAAATAGAGATGGGGCCTATGTTGCCCAGGCAGATATCAAACTCCCGGCCTCAAGTGATCCTACCACCTCAGCCTCCCAAAGTGCAGTGATTATAGGCGTGAGCCACTGTGCCCAGCCCCAATGAATTATTTATTCAAAGCCACCTCACTAAAATTCCACTTAAACACACAGGTTAATTCACTGTCTTACAACATAGGTACCTGGTCAAACTTCATGTGTCCTGAAGATAGAGAACACATAAAGTTCAAAATATAGACATACTGATTTGAGGTTAGGTCCTGCTGGAGGCACAGTCTACCCAAAATGGCTTCAAACACTGATACAGGCCAGAAAGGAAAAAAAAAAAAACGCCATTCTAATGTTGGCTTCACAAACACAGGAAAATTATTTGTCTCTCCCCCTTCCTAGTATTATGAAGAATTCTATCACATCTCATAAAAAGACACAAAATTATAAAATAATCACTTTATAAAGTGGAAAACAAAAATTTCATATATACCGTGGTCAGCATTTGTCATTCCTTGAGCAGTCAGCATCCTACATCCCTTCTTTGGGTAACAGCAACCTGACTTGCTTTTGAAAACTCAGCACTCCTTATCTCTCCCAAGGCTGGATAACATGACTTGGGATTGGCTAATCAGAGTATCATACTTCCCTATTTCAGTGACTTGTTCAGCCACGGACACGATATCCAATCAGGGCCAGAGAGACCCAGTGACACGGGTGATAGGGGCCTCTCTTCCACTGGACTGACAGCTACAAGGATGTAGGCTGAAGGTCTGGCAGCCACTTTGCAACCATGAGGTAAGCCTGCCTGAAAATGGAGTTGTCACAGAAGACATGAATTGAGAGATGGAAATAAACAGCCTAGGAGCCCCTCTTAGCAGCCTTGCCCTAATGCCAGTTTCACCCCCCTGGACTCCTCAGGCACCAGAACCAACAATGCTAATGACAACTGGAGTTGAGATTTCTGGCATTTCCAACAAAAAGAATTCCTAACTGATATACTCATCTACATTTTGTTAGCATTAAAACATATCCAATGGATTTTAGACTCTTCCAGATTACCTTTCTCCTGTATCATACCTTTCATTTGCCAGGCTAAGACTTAACACAGCTGTTTGTGATCAAAGTTCAATTACCCACCCCAACAGAAAAGTGGTTCAGAAAATCCTGAACAGTGGGTACTCAAAAACCATTTGCATATGGTTTAGGAATGCATCGTGTAGTTACAGAAAATTCAGAAACATTGTCAAATGTTGTTTAAATATTTTTTGACAGATCCTGCGATGGGACTCCCCCTCTCCAAACTACTGCATGTAAGTCTAACTTCAGGTATCAGTGCTCACACAAATGTTAAAGAGTCTCAATTTCAGCAAGGGTGTCCTATCTTTTTATTTGTAGAACGTTGAACTTGAGCAAGAATTCTTTTCCTAGAATTTGCTGGGGTATCACTATTTGAGCTTCTGATGATAATCATATTTAATAAGTACACTATAATGTCACTAAAATGATATTTAAAACAATTTTTTTTTACACTTCAGTAAATGAATTTTCTTTTCTTTTTTTTTCTTTTTTTTATTATTATACTTTAAGTTCTACGGTACATGTGCACAATGTGCAGGTTTGTCACATATGTATACATGTGCCATTTGGTGTGCTGCACCCATTAACTCGTCATTTACATTAGGTATATCTCCTAATGCTATCCCTCCCTCCCCGCTCCCCACAATAGGCCCTGGTGTGTGATGTTCCCCTTCCTGTGTCCAAGTGATCTCATTGTTCAATTCCCACCTATGAGTGAGAACATGCGGTGTTTGGTTTTCTGTTCTTGCGATAGTTTGCCATGAAAGATGGTTTCCAACTGCATCCATGTCCCTATAAAGGACACGAACTCATCCTTTTTTATGGCTGCATAGTATTCCATGGTGTATATGGGCCACATTTTCTTAATCCAGTCTGTCACTGATGGACATTTGGGTTGATTCCAAGTATTTGCTATCGTGAATAGTGCCACAATAAACATACGTGTGCATGTGTCTTTACAGCAGCATGATTTATAATCCTTTGGGTATATACACAGTAATGGGATGGCTGGGTCAAATGGTATTTCTAGTTCTAGATCCTTGAGGAATTGCCACACTGTTCTCCACAATGGTTGAACTAGTTTACAGTCCCACCAACAGTGTAAAAGTGTTCCTATTTCTCCACATCCTCTCCAGCACCTGTTGTTTCCTGACATTTTAATGATTGCCATTCTAACTGGTGTGAGATGGCATCTCATTGTGGTTTTGATTTGCATTTCTCTGATGGCAAGTGATGATGAGCATTTTTTCATGTGTCTGTTGGCTGTATAAATGTCTTCTTTTGAGAAGTGTCTGTTCACATCCTTTGCCCACTTTTTGATGGGGTTGTTTTTTTCTTGTAAATTTGTTTGAGTTCTTTGCAGGTTCTAGATATTAGCCCTTTGTCCAATGAGTAGACTGCAAAAATTTTCTCCCATTCTGTAGGTTGCCTGTTCACTCTGATGGTAGTTTCTTTTGCTGTGCAGAAGCTCTTTAGTTTAATTAGATCCCATTTGTCAACTTTGGCTTTTGTTGCCATTGCTTTTGGTGTTTTAGACATGAAGTCCTTGCCCATGCCTATGTCCTGAATGGTATTAACTAGGTTTTCTTCTAGGGTTTTTATGGTTTCAGGTCTAACATTTAAGTCTCTAATCCATCTTGAATTAATTTTCGTATAAGGAGTAAGGAAAGGATCCAGTTTCAGCTTTCTACTTATGGCTAGCCAATTTTCCCAGCACCATTTATTAAATAGGGAATCCTTTCCCCATTTCTTGTAAAACAATTTTCAAAGGAGAGAATAATTCCACAAAATGATTGAAAACAAGATAACTGTCATTTAGCTGTGTATATTCACTGATTCTATATTTCTGTTGCAAAGATGTTTCCTGTATTATGCAAAATTCCTAAAAACCCTAAAAGCAAGAACTGACAAGCATCCTACTTAGACCTTTTTGGATATCTTTTAATCACTTAGCATACCATAGGTATTCAAAAGTTCTGATATCGCCTTCCCCAAAAAACATTTTCTCGCTATCTTTTTTTTCCAGTCATTTTAATATTTTATTTTTCAACCATAGTGCTGTTTAGTAATGTCCATTAAAAGGGACAAAAGATAATTTCTGATATCAGGGCAATCATATCTTAAGAATGCCAAGTTTTACATGGGTTTGAGAAGCTTGACAATAAACTTAGTATTTAAATTGATCACAGTAAGACATCAGAACATTCACTAGAATATTTTATCTACAATCTAATTTCAATAAAAAATAAAGAAAATGTGAAGGCTGGAAGCTGACCTTCTAGGGTGGGTAGGGTAAGGTAGATACCCTAACCCTTGGGAACTGAAGTGGGGAGTATGGCAACCTGGTGAAAAATCCTGGATTCCCAACTTGGAGTTGGGCCTATCCCATGGTTAGACCTTAGCAGCTATCTGGAGAAGCATGTCTCTTCACTTAGGAAGTGAGAAAACCAAATTAGATAATCTCCATAAGTCTTGTAGAATGCCGAGACTTTATGATTCATTCTAGAGAATTATCTGGAAAATTAACCATGAAAGATAGAACAATTAACTTGAGACCATTTAAAATAATCACCAAATACACATAAAATCAGTGTGCTGCAAAAGTATGTGCTAAACTTCAATGCAAAAGTGTGCACTAAACTCCAATCATAGCTTAATTTTGATTTATGGTAGAATCATTTTCAAAAATCATCAGTGAAATAAAGGGAGTTTTCTGATTAATCTTTGGCTAGCCAAAACAGTGAATATGGAAAAACCTCTCTTTCCATAAGTATTCCAATTATATCTGGCAATAAACGTACTAGTTGTTATCAAATTGCAAATCACTGTACCCAAAATATCTGTCCATAGGAATTCACAAGCATCCAGTGATAACTAGTGTGGTCTAATCGTGTACAAGGCAAAGAGAAATTAAAGTAATTGGTGTGTCCAGGGACATAACCCAAAACTTGGCCTCATTAATATATTGGCTAGGCCAACTGAGCAGCCCATTAGACACAAACTAATGAGACATATACACTTACCCCTGGTATGACAGTCTCCAGGAAAATGCTACACAGGACATGCACAATAAGGAAAAATGCCTAAAATCATCAGACACTAAGAAATCCTCAGTGACTATAAGTTACACTTTAGTTAATCAAGTCCTATTTAAAATGCCTCAGGGAACTGGTACTTAAAATTCTTTTATAGCAATTACTTTTTTAAAGAGAAAGTAATGATCCTAATTTATCTATTTTGCAAAGTCATGTAGTTTTTCAAAAGGTAAAAACATTAAACAGTTCACCCAATAATTAGTTTTTTAATCAAAACCTACAAGGGAGGGAAAGGCACTTTTTAATAATGAAGTTTTTCAGGCAAACATCCAAAAATCCAACAGAAAATGTACCTGGAAAAAAAAAAACACTTCAAACTTCTAAAAAGTAAAGATTATATTAAAAACAGGTACACCAAAAACACATAGTAAAAATCTAATATCAAACTTGTGTATGCTGCATTGATTTCCACCATCATTTTAAAACAAACTATCATGATGTTATCTCAACTTAATTACAAAATTATTTGTTTCCAAGCTATAGGAACAATGTAGTTGTCAGGTTGTTTGACAGGGTCCAAGGGACAAAACTAAATAATCTAGAGGAATGGAATGTTATTTATGTTTTTCATGTAGGACAAAATAAAATATTGAACTAAAACTATTATTTCTAGAGAGAAGGCAAATTGGTGAAAATTTTCAATCTGATGCAGAAGAGTACCTTGTTTTATCAGGTTTTGACAATGAAATGTCTCTCCCCTAGTTGAAATTCAACTCGTTTTAAGCCAGAAAATTGAAGAACTGGAGCATTCTACAAGGCAGAGTGATTCTTTTTATTCTGAGGTACTGAAGGAGCCCTGAAAAATCTTCCCCCATTCATTCTCTGTGCACTTGGGCCCTGCAGTTCTTCCTTACCAAGCAGAAGTCAGCCTTAGTCTTATGCTATAAAGCAGAGGTCCCCAACCCCCAGGCCACAGACTAGTACTGGTCCACAGCCTGTTAGGAGCTGGGCTGCACAGCAGGAGGTGAGCCACAAGTGAGCTAGCAAAGCTTCATCTGTATTTATAGCCGCTCCCCATCGCTCCCACTATCGCCTGAGCTCTGCCTCCCTTCAGATCAGCAGTGGCATTAGATTCTCATAGGAGCACGAATCCTATTGTGAACTGCACGTGTGAAGGATCTAGGTTGCTTGCTCCTTATGAGAGTCTAATGCCTAATGATCTGTCACTGTCTCCTATCACCCCCAGATAGGGCTGCCTAGTTGCAGGAAAACAAGCTTGGGGCTCTCACTGATTCTACATGATGGTGAGTTGTATAATTATTTCATTATATATTACAATGTAATGATAATAGAAACAAAGTGTACAATAAACATAACACACTTGAATCATCCTGAAACAATCCTGTGCCCCGTCCATGGAAAAACTGCCTTCCACCGAATTGGTCCCTGGTGCCAAAAAGGTTGGTGACTCCTATGCTGAAGAAAATGCCCCACATCTGTAATGCCCTTCAATCTCAAACAGATCACAGCTACTCTATCCCCATGCCCTTCAATCTCAAATGGATTGTAGCAACTCTATCCTCACAGGCTAGGTGGTCAAAGAGACTTCCGTTACCCACTCACAAAAAATTTTGTTCGAAAAATATTTTTTATTCAGGGTCTCTAACATTCTAATAAGATTATCTCCATATAAAATACCAGAACATGGATCAACTGTATTACCATGAAATCTCAATCTAAGCTGCTAATTAAATATCAGACTAACTAGCCACATTTCTCCTTGAATCCTGCTACTCATTTTGGGCTTAGTGAAAACACTCTACTGTTTTAGTTGAAATAAATAAATAAATAAATAAATAATAACTAAAACTACCACTTCCCAAGTATTTCCCACAATCTACTGGTACTCAGCTATAGTGAACATACAATATTCAGGATGCAGAGTAGCTCTGACTAAAAAGGTAACTGAAAGCTGTAACTAAAATTATGTTAAAAAAAAAAAAAAAACAGTGTGCATCTATATATAAAAGGACTGGTAGGAAAATAAAAATGTTGATGCATTAGATTCTTAGAGAAAGGGCCTACGGGTGAGTTCAGGTTTTTATTTTCGTTATTGTTGTTATAATATTACTTGCGTAAGAATTAAAAAGTTTAAAAACACATCCCTTCAGGTTAAAGGGATTTGATATATTCTGGACCTAGTGGCATTACAAGCATGGAGAATGGACCCTGCTCTACAAGGCAGAAATGAACTGCAACTACATAAAAGCAGGCCAAGTGCTAAATGGAAAATACATCAGAGGCAGTGATACATCATAATTCATTGTCCTCCTGCCAAGTTCCAATACATATGCAGTTGCATATAGGTGCTTTATCCAAATGAGTACAATATAACCACGAAATATCATACCGTATATATAATTCATGCAAAGCAACGCAACAGTTCAAAGGCTGGTTCCAATGTTGCAATAACTAGATTAGTCTACTCCAAAACAAACACAGATTTTAAAATAGGGCTAACAGTAATGGAAATGTCACATAGCTCATTGACCTAAGCAAAATAATTAAGCCGAAAATAATTCAGCAACTGTTCGCTTCCCTTCAAAATTCCCAAAGTACATTTGGGTTAGATCCTAACTGAGCAACTTAATGCCTATTAGTGTTACAATCAGCTCAGCTAATTATTACTCAAGGTTTGCCAGCCTTCTAATGTCAAATGTTCCTAAATAATGGCTAAGGAAGATTTAAACAAATGATACCTAAAATCCCTTTCAAAAATAAGTTCTGCGTTTCTCTAGTATCTTAATATATCAAAACACTGATGCACAAACATACAATTTATAGGTTCTTAAAATAAACTAGCATCAATTAAATCATAATGAACAAGTCATTTCATATGTTTAAACAACTGAGAGAACCTTGTTTTCTCTTGAGTATGAATTTCTATGATAGATCCTAAATAAAACTTGAAAATGTAAAATGAAATAAATGAGACAGACAATATAAAAACACACTCTCTCCAAATAGAATCAGAATAATAAATCCAAGCATCTGCTTTATATTCACAGGAACTTCTTTTCTTCTCTTTATTTCATTCAACTATGGGAAATTGTTAGCACAGAACCCCCAACACCCATCAAAAAGATGTTATCGACTTACTATCTTTGGAGTCCTATTTTAGCAATCGTAAAGCATCATTATTTGAATTTAGAAATTCATTTCTGACATTACATTTCTCAGGTATTTGCTAGATGAAATGTGGATTAAATGGATAAAGATATTAATGTACTTTTTCTAAGCTATTATACCATGTTGCTATAATTGCATATATACTATCTGTAGGACCATTATGGGTAAACCTATAAACAAGATCATTGCTTCTTTTTTTTTTTTCCTAAGACATTCACATATATCATTCATTCTAACCAAACCCTAAGTGGATATTTCCTAAGAACAAGGTTTCCCTTGAAGCCCTCAAATGATAACAAGTTGAGTTGAATAACCCCATGCCTGCCCATTCCTGCTTCCAGGCCTTTGTTCACCTCTCCTCCCTGCTCTTTTGATGTACATGCTGCTGGATGACACACCCATTACTCCAGCCACATCTCTTCATTTAATCCTTTTCACTACTCCACCTCTCTTTGTGCTTTCTCAGTGACCTCAATGTCACGTATGCAATGCACTCCACATCCTCACTCCTCAATCCTTAACCACCTCTCCCAAACACTATATCCTCCGCTCAGCTCTGCCTCCCACAACCAGAGCCACAGCCTGGAGCATGGTGCCAATAGCTGTGCTGCCTCCCAAGTCTATTTCAAGCATCTCAGTCTATACTAGGATCCATCTAAGACTGAAGGGATTATAGCAATGTGGGGCATTTTCTTTAGAGCATAAGACTGAGGCTAACTTCTGCATGGTGAGGAAGAACTGCGATGAACAAGTGCTCAGGAATAAATGGAAGGAGATTTTTCAGGGCTCCTTCTGTACTAGCACCCTTTATTTTTCCACTCACTCCTTTTAATACTTCAACAATCCTCTGACATCACTAGGACTTCCACTGACTCCACCTACTGGTATTGCTCACCAGTCTCCACAGCTTCATTTCCTTCACACGAAACTTATATTCCATGGTCCAGCATCATGAGATGATATACCATCTTCAAGGACTGGAAAACTTGATGAATATGTCAAGTCTTCCTCAAATTGATACATGGCTTCAATGTAACACCAACCAAAATCAATTATCCTCAAATACTCTTCCCTTCTGCTCTCTGTGGGACTCTTCTAGCAAAACCCCAATTCTGGTAAAATCCAATCTCTTCCTACTCTGCATTGTATCCAAAAGGCCCAGTGTGGTAGAGAAAAACACATAGCCATGCTCTCTGGCTCCAGCTTATGATCATTTCAACTCAGCCCTTAGCCATGTCTGGCAACCCCATGACTTGTCCTGAGTCTGTGACTTTCCTACTCCTCAGAAAAAAACCCTTTCCATACTACTCTGCCTCCTCAGCATTCCACAGCTGTGCCTTCACTCATTTTCAATTGATAATAATTTTTATTTTACTGTAAAAATGGGACTACTTAGAAGAAAGCTTTAGCATTTTCCCACCAAAAAAAAAAAAACTGACCAACGCTCTGCCTTGTCTCTGTTTCAACAGATGAACTGTCCTGGCTCCTAGCTAAGGCCAATCCCTCCCTCCATTGTGCAATAAGTCCTATCCCCCCTTGCCTAGCCAAGGACTTTGCCCCAAAAATTAACCTCTCTCCCCTCCATCATCAAATTGTCTCTGTCTATTGGGTCACTGCCATTAGCATACACACATACTACGTCACCTAGATCCCTGTTTTTCCACTACTCTATAGCAAAAACTCCTCAAATAGTTATCTAGATTCACAGCTTTGACTTCTCTTCTCTTCTCTTACTTGGTCATGAGCACACTCCAAGCAGATGTTTGTCCCACCACACCATGGAAACCACACTTGGCAAAGCCACCAATGAACTCCACATTGCTAAATCCAGTGGGCAATTCTGCTATCAACTTCTTGGGAGCATTTTAGCAGAGTTGAAACCACCCTTCTTGAATGATTTCCTTCACTTGACTGCATCCCAGTCCATAGAGAAGTGCATGGCACACATTAGGTACTCAATACATATTTGCTGAATGAATAATTAGTCCATTGAAATTTACACTGCTCATATTTTCATAACTAAATATTATCAGTATGAATTTACAGTAAATGTCAAAACCGTGATTACTTTAAGAATTTTTGCTGCCAGAATCTGGTTTGTCACTTATTTAAATAAGTGGTCAATTTTCTAAAGTGATGCTTTTAGTACAAATGAACAGAAGATTTGTGATCTTGGGAGATGTGTGCATAATAAGTCCTTCTCTCTCAAGGCAGCCAAAATCTTAAAATCACCATTTCCCCCAGCTTACCGAATTTAAAAACATTTAATCCAACTTTACTTTGGGGGAGGGGGGATTTGTTTTTGGAGGAAAGGATTTCCAAAGGTGATCATTCAAAACATGTCTTAGCCTTCATTAGCAATATACGAAAACCAAAATAAAAGAGATGATATACCATCCTCATGGACTGGAAACCTCAATAAATATGTCGTAGTCTTCAAATCAATAGATAGCTTCAATGTAACTCCAACCAAAATTCCGAAAAATGTTTTTTTTAGAATGTGATAATTTATATGGATGAATAAACAACCAAAAGAAACCATATATGTATGAAGTATGAGAAGACAGGGAGGAGGGGAGTGTGGCCTTTCTGGAGAAGAAAAATATTATAAAAACTTCATGAAGTACTAGCATGGGACTAGATAAACTGATCAACAGAACAAAGCAGAAGGCCCAGCAACAGAACCCCACTTATACTGACATTTGATTTATGACCATTATATCTGAGGGATTCTTGTTGCTTGGAGGGTCAAGAATCCTCAATGTTCATGCTCAATGAACTTTTATAGGAGTAAATCTTTTGGAGCAGGTGTCTTTACCCTGACGTCTGCAGAGGTTGGGGGGTAGACTGTGGATAAAATTCAGGGAGTCAGTAAATTCAAATGGGGAAAAAGAACATCTTTATTTTTACTCACCTCTAACTGAAATTTAGCATTTCTACCAATTACTGCTGAAATATGAGCAGAACCTGTGATGTTAACATTGATAAAAATCGGAAATATTTTCTTGTCACATTAGAGTTACTAAGAGATATCTTGAAGTATTATTTATACTTGTCATTAAATTGAAGTTATGTTATTTGGCATCTTAATGAAGCCATATTATTCTATTATGAATTATTTATTAATATTTTGATAACTATATTTAATATACTTCATTTCCATGTGATCTATTGTATTTAATGGAATTAAAGAAATTTTTTTCTACATGGCAGCCAATAAACTTTATACAACTGCCAAAAGGGTCCAAGGCATACAAAAAGTTAAAAAACTCCTGCTAGCCGGGCGCGGTGGCTCAAGCCTGTACTCCCAGCACTTTGGGAGGCCGAGACGGGTGGATCACGAGGTCAGGAGATCGAGACCATCCTGGCTAACACGGTGAAACCCCGTCTCTACTAAAATTACAAAAATTAGCCGGGCGTTGTGGCGGCGCCTGTGGTCCCAGCTCCTCGGGAGGCTGAGGCAGGAGAATGGCGGGAACCCGGGAGGCGGAGCTTGCAGGGAGCCAAGATGGCGCCGCTCACTCCAGCCTGGGCCACAGAGCCAGACTCCGTCTCAAAAAAAAAAAAAAAAAAAACTCCTGCTTTGGAATGCAACAACACTTACGGCTATGTTTGTGTCCTCCCCAAATTCATATGTTGAAGCCTAATCTCCAGTGTAATGATATTTGGAAGTGATAGACTTTGGGAGGTAATTAGATCATGAGGACAGGGACCTCGTGATTAGGATTAGTGTCCTTATAAAACCACGGCGCTAGCTCTCTCTATCTCTACCATGCAAGAATACAGAGAGAAGACAGCCGTCTGCAAACCAGCAAGAGGACCCTCACCAGACACCAGATCTGCTGGCACCTTGATCTTGGACTTCTCAGCCTCCAAAACACTGAGAAATAAATGTTTGTTGTTTAAGCCACACGGTCTATGGTATCTTGTTGTAACAACCCAAACTAAGACACTTACCTTCAGGCCAAAGATATCTCAGAGTACCAACACTATGCAGAGAATTTGTGCAAGTTAAAATTACTCACTAAATCCAGCTTAGCCAGCCTAACAAAATGACAATTTTCTTTCTGTCTCACACAGTGTGACTCAGTCACTAATCTTCAGCCAGAAAGAATGCTTGCCACTATTTACTACATCCAGCAGATAATCCCTTGGTTTCAGATCATTCATCCCTGCTCTGATTTTCTGACTACCAATCTGACTGCAAAATCCTCTCCACATCCTGCTTTTCTCCTTCCCTTGCCCCGCTCCTCAATCCACAAACCTGGGCACTCTATTTTGCATGCTGTCCATCAATCAAGCTCTACCCTATACAACAAATTAGCATCCCTAACACACACTCTGACATTTGACAGCTTTTCTCTACAGGGACACAGGAGCTATAATTTAATAAACAAAACCTATAGAGAAGTATGAGATATTTCCACATTGGTTCATTTAACAATTTTCTCTGCAGCAAATGAAATGTTCTAGACTTCATTCCTATTTCCTAAATGGGGAATTGGCTCTCTGACTTATGAGGAATGGTATGTAGGAGATTTTTTGCAGTAGATTTATAACTGTCAAGCCTTCAAAAAAAATGCTATTAGCTTGATGACAAAAAAAAGGTTGAAGAATCATCTATAAATAGGTGGTTCTAAAGTTTGAAAATTTTTATGACAGTGTTATAAACACTGTCATATTGTGAAACTGACAATCAATTTAGTCACATTTATTATCATAAATTTTGAATAAAATTTAAATCAATTAGATTTTCATGGAAAATAGAAAATTTTACTTGATATTTGCTTTTTGGGGTTATTTTAAAGAAAGTGCCCAGCTGACAAATATATGCCTATAAGACCAGAGATTCTATTGAGTTTTTTCATTTGTTTATATAAATGCTCATATTTTCCTTTTTTTGTTTTGTTTTTAATTTTTTTAATTTTTAAAAAATTTTTATATTCAAGGGGTGCAGGTGCAGGTTTGTTACATGGGTATATTTCACGATACTGAGGTTTGGGCTTTTAATGATCTCATTGCCCAGGTAGTGAACATAGTACCCAATACTGTCTCAACCCTTGCTCCCTCCCTCCCCTCCCCTTTTTGGAATCCCCAGTGTTTATCATTCCCATCTTTGTGTCCATATGTACTTAGCATTTAGCTCCCACTTACAAATGAGAACATGCAGAGTTTGGTTTTCTGTTCCCACATTAATTTGCTTAGGATAATGACCACCAGCTGCATCCATATTGCTACAAAGGACAAGACTGTATTCTTTTTTATGGTGGCATACTATTCCATGGTGTATGTGTACCACACTTCTTTACACAATCCACCACTCCTAGGCTGATTCCATGTCTCTGCCATTGTAAATGGTGCTGTGATAAACATGTGTGCAGATATCTTTTTGGTAGGAATGCTAACCCTTACGTTTTTAAAAGTAATGAAATAAATTACATTTTCATAAAATTACTAATTAGTAGTTAAATGTTGGTTTAAAATAGATATTACAGATTTATATGAATGTTTTTTATGCTCTATGACTATCTAGCATCTTTTGAATGCCTTTCCTAAGTTTCATCAATTTTTCACATTTTAAGTCTTGCTTCCCATCAAGTAGAAGGTATAGATACTTTCTCAACCTCCCTTGCAGTTCAGACACAGGCATGTGACCTAGGCAGCATGAATTAGATGGACCCATAAGAGTCTTTAATTCCAAAGAGAACATGGAGAAGCAGGCACCATTCAGAATTCTTATTCTGAGTGACGACAGAGGCTCCTGAGCTCACGAGTGCCACAGGCCCCAGTGGCAGAGGTTCTAGGACCCAGAAGCCCATGAGAGCAATAGGAGCTGTGACCTCTTATCAGCAGATTTAACAGGGTCCTTGCTGACGGTCACTATGCACTTCGAGAGCTCTGTCCCTGACTCTCAGCCTTCA
Source organism: Theropithecus gelada (assembly GCF_003255815.1). Lineage (NCBI taxonomy): Eukaryota > Metazoa > Chordata > Mammalia > Primates > Cercopithecidae > Theropithecus > Theropithecus gelada. The sequence continues at coordinate 28,841,564 of NC_037677.1, read as the reverse complement.
GACCTAACTCTCCTACCCTCGCCTTGAGCTGCCTTCCTTACGTGAGCTACCTACTATCCTCTACTAAAATTTACTTTCTCCATAGACCAACTACAATGAAATCAGTCATTTGCAACTAGTCTTTTTTTTTTTTTTTTTTTTTTTTTTTTTTTTTTTTTTGAGACAGAGTCTTGCTCTGTCACCCAGGCTAGAGCGCAGTGGTGTGATCTCGGCTCACTTCAAGCTCCACTTCCCAGGTTCATACCATTCTCCCGCCTCAGCCTCCTGAGTACTTGGGACTACAGGCACCTGCCATCATGCCCGGCTTATTTTGTTTTCGTATTTTGTTAGTAGAGACGAGGTTTCACTGTGTTAGCCAGGATGGTCTCGATATCCCGACCTCATGATCTGCCCGCCTTGGCCTCCCAAAGTGCTGGGATTACAGGTGTAAGCCACTGCGCCCGGCCTGCAACTACAAAGTCTTTTAGGGAATTTTTCAAAGTCTTTTTAAAACAATCACATCTACGTGACATTTTAAAACATGCAAAATCCCAAATAAAAAAGATTAAATAGCGGTGTCTAATTTTATTAATATTTAAGAAGATATACTCATGCAAACTCTGGTCACGAAAGTTTTGCTAACAAAGGACATTACCACATTGCAGGCAAAAGATACCACTAAACTATGAACGACGTTGATTTACTGGCAAGGTGAGAACAAGGATCTAAATGTAAAAGGAGCTTATTAAGCCTAATGAATATCTTACAAGGGCAGGGAATTCTTAACATATGTACACATATTAGCTATTTCCACAATTATGCTGCATAGCAAACTAGTCCAAAAGTCAGTGGCCTACAATAATAGGCGTTCATGCTTCTTGCTCACGGGTCATAGTCTACTCAGTTTTAGGTTTCAGGGTGGCTTTATTTCTGCTCCACATGTCTCCACACCCTGCTAGACAGTAGCTATACAGAACATGTTCTCACAATGGGTTGCAGGGATGCCATAGAAGCCCATCTAAGACCTCTACTAGTATCATATCTGTTCAAAGCCCATTGGCTCACATGAGTCACATGACCATGGCTGACATCAATGGGGCAACACTACCGTCTCTAATAGAAGATCCTACAAAGTCACATGGCAAAGATGTGGGCATACAATTCAAAAAGGGAGAGGTGAAGAATGGAAGGAAAACACTTCAACAATTACAGAGGCACCTACTCCCTGATCTGGGGCACTGCCACCCTAATTAACTCTCTAAAGAATATAATGCACTGGTTTATCATGGCTTAACAGGCTTTAGCCACCCATCGGCATCTCACCCAATGGCACTTCATATTACGCATAAAGGTCAGACCAGCCCCTCACAATGTCAAATTAAATCACAGCCGCATAAACAACTGCAACCATCTCACAACAGAATCATCTCACAGCAAACAAAATAAAATGTTACATAACTCCAATTACTGAACCTCAGAATGCAAAGCGATTCTTCCCATCCAGTAATTTAAACTGTCTTTCAGTTCAGCCAGCTAAATCATGTTTTCTCACACTTTGAATTACGCTGACCTGAAAGGAATATACCTTGTCACTGAGTCATTTATTTTATGTCATACTTAATTGCTCTCTTTAGTCTCTCCATGTGTAGTCAATTTATCAGACAAAATATATTTGAACTTGAAGCTGATTCCATATAAGAGAAGCTAGAGGCAAAGTACAGCGAAGCCAACTCCAGGGGGATCTTTCAGTGAATTTAATCTATGAGATCCAAAAAGAGTAATTGCGTCTATAATACACATTAATTCAAGCCTCAAATATCACTGCATTAATTAATGGATACGATTCAAAGGTAACTAATTCAATGTCTTTTTGCATTCAAAATCCAGACTCAAAGATAATTCCTTTCAATGGCCATAATCTAAAAAGCCAACAGTTATACAGTTGACTCTTGAAGAATGCAGGGATTAAGGGCATTGACCCCCTGTGCACTCAAAAATCTGCATGTAACATTTGACCCCCCAAAACTTAACCACATATAGCCTGCTGCTCACTGGAATCTTTACTGATAACATAAACAGTCGATTAACACATATTTAATATGCTCTATGTATTATATACTGTGTTCTCACAATAAAGTAAGCTATCAAAAATGTTATTAAGGCAATCATAAGGAAGAGAAAATACATTTACTATTCATGAAGTGGAAGTAGATCATCATAAAGGTCTTCATCCTTCTTGTCTTCACGTTGAGTGGACTGAGGAGGAGGAGGAAGAGGAGGGGTTGGTCTTGCTGTCTCAGGAGTGGCAGAGAGGGAAGAAAATCCACTTATAAGTGAACCCATGCAGTTCAAACCCTTGCTGCTCAAGAGTCAACAGTAGTTAACTTATAAAAGTAATTAAAAATGCTTACAAACACCTCTCCCGGAAGCCAACCACAGACACCCACATTGGGTTGGAGAAAACACGGAGGGCATGGGGACTGCCTCACCTTGGAAGCAAAGTCTGAAAGTCAGAACAGGGAAAAACGCCAAGGGAAAATGATCTTGAAAAGAAATGGTTATTCCCCTCTGAGAAATGTACAGCACCCCCCAGTCCCTGAGAACAGGAGCCCAGTGCTGACAGAGCCGGCATGCAGGGCAGACATCATAAAAAATGATGTTTCCAGTCCCTGGGGGTGGGGACAGCAGCTAGTGCTGTCTTCTTGGGAAGGCAACACATTAGCAATTGCAGCCGTGTGAAGGTGGCTGCTTGGTCACCTTTTTGGTGCAGGACAATCACTGTTGTTTTTGTACAAAATAAGAGCTGCCACGTACAAGGAAAAAGGGTCCCTGAGCATGAGCAAGGCCTGAAAAGTAAAGATCCTCCAGTTCAGTGTAATGATGAGGGGATTCGCAGCAGCACCGCACACTGAGGAATACCAATGAGCAGCTCTATGGTAACCGAGCAGACAAATCTATCAGCAAGATAAATAGGAGGACGCTGGAGAAACGAAATGAACTCCCAACTTCGCTGTTCTATATTTTTGTAAACTGTTGCTAATAACCCCTCCACATCAAAACATCCTTGAATTCCTTTTTAAATTTCCAAAACCTACTTTCAGGGTTTATTCTTGAGCAGTTTTCACACATGCTAAAGCTGACGCAGCTGTTGCCGAGCCATCTCTGCAGATGCTGCTCGGCTTGAAAATAATTATTTCTGAGTGGAGAAGGCTTGCTCTGAGCTAGATGTTGTGAGCAGCAATTCTTACTGCTGTAACCACCATCTTACCCTTTGTGGGACTAATTCTTTTTCTTTTACAGTTTATTACAAAAAAAAAAAAAAAAACAACTCTGCACCTCCATATTTCCAATTCTATTTTTATAAAGGAAGAGTACCCTTTACAAGATTCCTTCTGTGGCCAGATTCCTTCACACAACTCCTCTTCGCCAGCAAGGTTCAGAGAACAGCGCGTTCTGGCTCATAACTCAGGCAACACTAATGTGGTTTCTCAGACCAAACACAGCACAAACCAAAGAAGGCTGGAGACTTCTAGACGCTTCTTACATCAAGTGAAACAAAATCGGTTAATGTGCCACTACTACGTGATGCCCTTTCAAGGTTCTCCCATGTGAAGTTTTAGGAGAGGCCTTTTCCCCAGGGGGGTGGGGCAAACTAACACATTTTGGGGACATGATTTCCAGAACGCTTTTTTACTTGCAATTCCCATCCCACTCCCAAATGTAAGAATAACAGCTGTCATTTTCAACATTGATCAATATCACTTCATAGAAAGTGAAGTGAAAATGCAGAGTATCCTGAAGATAGCGATTGTGGTTATTTCCTGGGTGCCTGGAAGTGCCAAGGATTGTCCTAGGTCTATTGGCTCCATGCCTTATCACCAATCTCACCATGATCTTTTGTGAGAGAAAAACATCACCCATTCTAAAAAAAAGAAAACGAGAGTTTAAGTAACTTGTCCGAGGACACATAGTATTAAGTGGCGGAGACAAATTGAAACCTAAGTTTAACTTGTTCCAAAACCCTCACTGTTTCCTTCACATTCCACTCGTTCTCAGGGGACTAGACTATAATGCCAAGCTATTTAAACTGCAAAAGTTACCTTCTTAAAAGTATCATATGGACTGCCTAAAAACAGCCAGAAAGTTTTACAGGGATATTTTTGATATCCCTCAATATGAAGACTAATGGTAAAGCTAAAAATCTAAAAAGCAGTTCCAACTCTCAATACTAACTGTTTTTGTGCAAAGATTTTTCTCTGGCCTCTTTCTCTCTCTGTGGACCCCAGAATAAATTTGGAAATGTGTGTGCAATTGAACAATGCCTTGGCCATTTTGAAAAATAAATGTTCAAACTGGATAACAGTTCATCATGCATAATCTATAAAATGTGGGTTATTTATCCATGAATCATAAACATTTAGTTTCAAAAATCCATCTTTCCATAATGTAACGGAACATAATTTTAGAAAGCTTTGGTCACCACTTGGTTTTTACTTTACTATCACTGTTTGTCCATCAGTATGAAAGTCATTTCCCCTTAAATAATAGCCAAACTCTTTAATCCTAATCCTGAACTCACTCACTCACTCAATCCTTTGTTCATTTAAACATTTACAACCATGGGGTTGCAGAGACAACGGGATCAGCAAGCCCCCTGCCCTCTCAATCTCTGACCACAGCCAGGAACAGTCCCTGTTACTCAGGTCTAGAATCTCAAAGGCATCAGTGACATTGGACTTCCATCTCTCTCCATGGCACTGCCAAGGGGGGTGAGGTGGGAAAGGAAGCGGCCACAGTCACCATTAGGTACCTCCATCCCTACAGCTGCAAACCACATTAAATAAATGCACAGTCTCAGTAAAAAGAAAAAATAAATTAAAAATTAAAAATTAAAAAAACACAGTCCTGTGGCTAGTGAACAGAGCATCTGGACATGATGTCTAAGTGCGTAAGTGCTCCTCCCTACTTCCCACTGGTTTTCCAATCATAAATTCCTCCAAGGGAGATGTGAGCCACCACCACCTTTTCCACTCATTTATGATCACTCTTCAGTACATGCCTCCTTCATGGCCCCCTCTCCCTTCCTTTCCATTTTCTTGATTAACTGTTTCATTATAATGCACTTTCACTACAGCAAATATGTCCTAACACGGCTCCATACTTCAAATCTCTCCCAGTCCCATCTATTTGCTGCCAGATTCATTAGCAGCAAATCACTCTCCTGCCCAGCACCTTGCAGATCTCCACACCTCATAATGGAGCCCAACCTTCTTAGCATGTTATTCAGGTCCTCTGCCACCCATTTCACCTCCCCTTTTCTCTTCTGGACTTTCCATAGAGTCACTGGTCCATAAATGGTCAATTAACACATCTATCACATTCCTAGCTAGGATATACTAGGCAAACCTAGAATATCCATCTCTCCTGCCACCAGCTGATGCCTGCTTCCTCCAGCAAGGCACTTCCTCCTCAAAAAGGCCTTGGTTTCTTTCCGATTATACTCATAAATACCGTTTAAGTGTGTTTCATTGAGTTACTTTCAAACCTCTTTGGTGCCAGCACACTGCAGAGTAAAGACCCTTCATGTATGCAAGCAGGAGCACACACACAGAAACCCCCAGTGAGCCCAGCCATAGCAGGGAGCACAACTCGTGTTCTCTTGTTGGCAGTACCCATCAGGACTGTACCTGCGCTAGCTTTTCTCCTATGGAACTTTGCTTGCCAACAACAAGCTGAGCAAAGTCAGAAACTACAACTCATGCTGCTTTGATGCTTTGGAGCACCCAGAAGCAGCGCCCTAACAGTTGTGAGAGCTGTGGGTTGCTGAGGAGTCTCAAGAGAAAGACAATGAAATCATGAGATGGGAAGCATCTTCAGCGATAAAAATGAACTCCTGGGTTGGGCACGGTGGCTCAAAGCCTGTAATCCCAGCACTTTGGGAGCCCATGGTGGGCAGATCACTTGAGGTCAGGAGTTCAAGACCAGCCTGGCCAACACAGTGAAACCTCATCTCTACTAAAAATACAAAAATTGGCCGGGCGTGGTTGCAGACACCTGTAATCCCAGCTACTTAGGAGGCTGAGGCACAAGAATTGCTCGAACCCAGGAAGTGGAGGTTGCAGTGAGCCAAGATCACACCACTGCACTCCAGCCTGGGCAACAGAGCGAGACTCTGTCAACAAAAAACAAAAAAAAGAAAAAAGAACTCCTAAAGAATTTAGGATTCGGATTTGCAGCCAACACTCCAATGCACTATGGATTAAAGTGTTCAACCGGTTCCTAACAAAGTATCATTACACAGAAAAGCAAATTTCTAATACAACTGGGTACTTTCTATGATCAGATCTACTTTTTAAAATGTTTTTGAAACGTGAGTAATTTATTCTTTCATTGGTTTTATAATAGCTTCAATGGTAATGTTCTGATCAGCACTACAGCAATAACTGAAAACATTAGATGCTTGAGATAGGACCCTATACAGAATTCGAATTTAAAAATCAGTAAGCTCAGAAAACATGAGGACATTTATTCAATACCAATTAAGATGGGTACCGCCAACAAAATGGCAGTGCTGCTAAAATAATAAACTGGCTAAAATCATTGACCTCCGAATGAAAAGTTTACTGCATAACTTAATTAAAAGTATTAAAAACATTCAGGAATAATGAAAATCAAATGGAGTAAAAAAAAATAATAAATTAAATACGATAAAAGGCTATTTACCAGAAATTACAATTTTTAAAAGTCCAAATATAAAAATTTCACCTAATGAAGAGATCTTGGAGAATTTTAAACCTAAAACGTCACATCACTGATACGACATGGTGTGGAAGTCACAGAAATGTCATAATAATGACTATGCTGAAAGAGCTAATAAGAAACATCTCAGGCTTTGGAGTCGAAAAGTCTTAAGGCCAAATATTAGCAAGGGCCCTGAGTAGCTGTGTGGCCTCAGGCAGTTTACATGACTTCTCTGAGTCACAGCTCCCTCATCTGCAAAATGAGAACAATCATGCTAACCTAAGAAAGTTATGGGGAAGATTAAATGAGATACTGTACAAAAAGCCTTAGCAAATGACTGGCTCATCATTAACTCCCAGTAAATAATGTCTGTTATTGTTTCCAGTAACTCATTCATTCATCTAGAATCTATGGGAAATCCAAAGATAAGGTCTTCACTCTTGCCAGGGCTCTCAACAATAGGCATTTAGAAACCATGGCTCCTGGCTGCTTCAAGAAATGTGCAGATAAAAGAAGGCAGGGGAAATGGTAGAACAATAAAAATTCTACGTCTACATCTCATACTTGACATCAGAATTAAAATATATATAACCAAGCAGATGGCCATGAAGAAGAATAGAAATTACAATAATGCACACAGCAATAGTACTATCCAATATGCATATCACATTAAAAATCCAACTGGCATTGCTTTGAACACTCTGCAACGTGTCAATTCTGACACCCCCTAAAAGTCACAATCTGAATTCACAACTAGCCTCAATGAAGTCCCTTAATTCGATCACTTCATTTGTCTATGGACAAACTTCTGTCAGTCCAATATACGGATCATGAGGATTGTGGGATGACAAGGATGGAAGGTCACACCCCAGCAAGTTCTGGGGGCTACCAACAAGACAGGATCCGCCATCTGAAACAAGTGAAGATATGGTGGGTGTTCAGGGTCCGGCAAGGCCTGGAGTCAGAGCCAGTAAAGGAGCCCAAGCAAACAATAATTCATTCTCTTTCCCAGACTTATGTTTGAATTATTTATTTTTATCTGTGACACCAAAAATTTCCAAATCCTTGGCTTTTACCATACAAAAACTATACAGAAACCCAGGTGTGTGTGTGTGTGGCAGTGGGGGAGGTGGCGGGGAAAGGCTGTCGGGGAAGAAGGGCATACTCTCTGAGTAAGACCAGAGTCCTACTACAGACACCAGACTGTTTATTCCAACAGTCATTTATTGATTGCCCAATTATGTGTGAGAAGACCTGCAGTGATGCTATATTCTCCCAGCCCCACAAGAAATACAAGCCAGGCTGGATGTAGTGGCTCACGCCTATCAACTCAGCACTTTGGAAGGGTGAGGTGTGAAGGGTGCTTGACCCAAGGAGTTCGAGACAAGCCTGGGCAATATGGCAAGACCCCATCCCTAGTAAAAATTTTAAAATATTAGCCAGGTATGGTGATGCATGCCTGTAGTCCCAGCTACTCAGGAGGCTGAGGTAAGAGGATCACTTGAGCCCAGGAGGTCGAGGCTGCAGTGAGCTGTGATTGCACCAATGCACTCCAGCATGGGCAACAGAGTGAGACCCTGTCTCACCTCACAAAAGAAAAAAGGAAAAGAAATACAAACCAAACTGATTCTACATCCAGGATTTATATACCCAGGGTTGTAAAAGCCAAAGCATTTTCCCTACACTCACTGGAACTCATCTAAGGCAATGAGGTCCGATGGCTCCATGTTCTCTTACAACCCCCGCTTTAACTGCCATGGAGGCTGTGAAGCCTGTCATATTTCTTCAAACATAAACATGAACGCTGCTCCTTTAATGTCTTTCTTCTCCCATAATAATTTGCACTCTAATTCAAAGAAATGCAATTTCATCATTGGTTCCCCATGCTGATGTTTGAGAAAAGATCATGTGATGCAAACCGTAATGACTAAGGAATATAATCAAGATGATGCCAGTAAGTGATTTCCAGCAATGTAGTCATTTACTATAAAGCACTTCCTCCTCTGATGGAAGGGTTTAAAAAATTAAATTTTCACTGCTGCCACGAACTGTTTTAGTTTGGAAGGCGGCCCATGGTCGTGTCACCATCTTCGGTGAATCTAGTTAAGAGTTTTGGCCACTAGGGCAAGGAAAAAGCCGGGCAGAGTGGGGCAGAGTGGGGCAGAGTGGGGCAGAGTGGGGCAGAGTGGGGCAGAGTGGGGCAGAGTGGGGCAGAGCGACCTGCAGCTACCACGACAGGTTTATTATTGCCCTGCCCTCAAGAGGCCATATGGCCCCAGCGTGGCCCCAGGAAATGGCTACAGAGGGGCCCCGAGCGCTAGCTGGATGGGGTGGTTTATAGTGTCCCATGTTGCACTATGGTAGGCAGGGTTCTAGTCCCCCCATTAGTACCCAGTCTAAAGTGACTTTTCCTGGCCAAACACATTTATCCCTCCCCATCTACACAGGGTTGCAGAATGTTGACCTTCTGCAAAGAACAGAGGTCTCTAAAGAGAGAGAAGCTGCCCATTCCCAGGTAAATGAGTGAAGCAGGAGACCAGCCTTTGCAAAGGAAGGAGCAAAACATTTGTAGAAAAATAAAATCAAGTGGGTAACAATCTGTTTAAATTGAAACTCTGAACATTTTGAGATAGAGGGTTACTTACTGCAAAAAGCAATAAGGCTCCCAAAACAAGAATGCAACACCCCAAAATGACTAAGTGAGCAAAAGACTGCAATGGAGCAGATGACATCAGGTAAGATGTCTCTTGTCTTTCTGAACGCTCTGCTGTTTTTGTAGTCTAAATGGAAGAAAGCTGATTCACTGGAGAGAAATCAAGTGCATTGAAAGGAAAGAAGGTAGGAATCGAATGGCCAAGAAGGGCCACATTGGGATTTAACGGCAGAGAAAAAGGCTAGAAGCACCAGGTAGAGGAGGAGAGCTGGTCTCCAGCAGACAAAGCCAGCACAAGAGGCTCCTGACTTCCTGGTCAGGAATTCGCTCTTGCACACCCAATCTTCTGCAGTTCCCTCTGGAAACCAATGCAGATCCCCATGAGCTTGTATACTATAGATCCTCCCTTCTCCACAGAAAGTAGCAGGTAAGATGTCCGAGGGATGGAGGTGGTCAGGAAAATGCTAGTCTAACCCCAGGCCTAGACTCTATTGCCTACTTCCCCAGGTCTAGCCAGCTGACAGGCCGCCAGAGACAAAAAGCTGACATGACAACAACTGGTTGTCACATTCCAGAGAAAAACAGGTACCTAGAGGACAAGTGGCGAGTAAAGAGAATGTCTTGTCCCACAGACATTCCCTGGGAGAAGCTGGTAGCCATGTAGCAGCTGAGAACCAGAGAACCCAGGGAGGTGGAACACAGCCAAAATTCTTCCTATCAGAAAGATTTTTCCAACTTGTAAGGTGGACATTATTTCATGGCCTAGCAAAATAAATGATTTACTGGACAAGCTATGGCATTATCAGATACCGCAGGAAAAGAAACCCTCAGGAACATCCTGCCACTACTGATAAAGCCCAATCTTCAGTAACCAGGAGGTAACTAACAAGCATTCCACAGGTGAACAGATTGCAGAAGCCTAGTGCTCCGTAGTAAGTCAATAGACTCTCACAACTTTTTTTTTATTTGTCTTTAGCCCATTTATGCCTAGTGTTCCATTATTGGAACTCTAAGCATGTGGGAGTTATCTATAGCCTACTGCTTAAGGTCATCGCCAAGGTCTGATTGCAAAAATTCAAAAAATTGCAACCTCAGGCATAAATGGATTAATTGCCATTTGTTTTGTTTTCTAACAGAAAATAAGAACTGATTTCCTTGCTCTGTTAGGTAGCAATCTGATGTACCCTTTCTCTGCACCTACCACACCAAATATAAGCCAAAGTGGTCTCTGTTTTTCCACTAGTACTTATTTCTCATTTGTAAATTGAGCTAACCACACACACAATTAAAAAAAAAAAAAAACATAAAGCCAACACTTTTTCTCTGTAGGTAGTAATTAAGGTGATTTGTTAGTTAGTTGGGTTTTTCTACACGTGTTTCTTTTTCTTTTTCAGAGATGAAAGGTACTCTCTCCACGTAAATGTCAACTTCCAAAAAGGAGTAGGTGCTTCTTAGACAAGAGGAAGATATCCTTGATGTGGGAAGGAGGGAGGTTTTTTTTTTTATGGTGATGAAACATTGTTTTTTTTAAATGTTGATTTACAATAATCTTACTAACATGAGTCATTAAAAAGTTATTCCTAAATAATTGTAGTAGAACTTCGTGTCCTATGCAGGAAAAAATGTCATATAGAATTGCAGATTACTTTCCAAGATAAACACCAGAATTCAGTCATCTAGCACTTACTCACCACCTACTACTGAAACCTTATCCTACGCTGTAGAATATTTACCATGTCAAAGGTCTGTTAGATGATATTTGTATTTTATTACAGAAATAAATTTTTAAATTATAAATCTACAGAAAATTAAAGATTTAAAAATCAATTGTATTAGTCCACTCTCACGCTGCTATAAAGAACTGAGACTGGGTAATTTATAAAGAAAAGAGGTGTAATTGGCTCACAGTTCTGCAGGCTGTACAGGAAGCATGGATGGAGAGGTCTCAGGAAACTCACGATCATGGCAGAAGGCAAAGGGGAAGTCGGCACATCTTCACACAGTGGAGTAGGAAACAGAAGGAGCAAAGGGGGAAGCACTACACACTTTTTAACAACCAGATCTCGTGCGAACTCATTTACTATCACGAAAACAGCAAGGGGAAATCTGCCCCCAGGATTCAGTCACCTCCCACCTGGTCCCTCCTCCAACCCGTGGAGATTACAATTCGACATGAGATTTGAATAGGGATACAGAGCTAAACCATATCATCAATTAATGAGGTCTCTTTCACACCACTACCCACAGTGTTCGCTCTAATTTAAAATGCCTTAGACTGAACCCACCGTGATGGGTTTAACAACGTCACAGATATTTTCATTACGCAGCTTTTTTTTTCCAATTTAACCCTAATATCCCATTTTCTCCAAAAGGAGCTCTAAGTTTTTCTTCTCCGTTTTCAGTCACTACCTTGATCCTGCCTCCTAACTTCTTCACACTGGGCTTCTTTAATTTCTGCAAGCTTTGCGTTTCATAAAAACCCTAAACCGCAGCTCTTCTGCAGTGTTTCCCTACCCTAATTAAGGAATTCATCACCTGTTTCTACTAATGCTTCTCCCACCCTGGGGAACACAGACCACCTGCCTGACCTCCCATGCCATGCAGCTGACACCTTTGGAAGGAAACAGCGTTATGGATTAAGCTCACACTTTTCTCATGTCTTGTTTCTGTTCCATTTTCTCCTGACAACCCATGTCCCTGCGGCGAACACCTTGCCTGCCCCACAATTTCTCCTTTAATGCTGGTTTCCCTAGCATTTTGGTTGAAAGAACCTTTTGTTATGAAGCCATGTCAAAACATGCACATTTGAACTATATTCTGAACCAGATTATTCTTCAAAGACAGAAACTATGAATTTTCCTTCTGTATCCCTACTAGTACCTAATACCTAGATCTGAAACCAACACTATTCAATCAATGATTATTGACTGAGGGATGACGTCATGAGTTTCTTGAATCGACTTGGGTTGTATACATCCTGCTGTGCAGCTAAAAGGTTCTCAGGCAGGATCTTTCTAATCAGAATAGGGTTGTTCTCTGCACAAGCATAATCGCATGAGGAATATAGGAAAATTGCCACATAATTCTGCTTTTCATAGGAACTAGCCTTTGCTTAAATTACTCAATTATTTTAAGATTTTACATAAATCTCAAAATGTATCTAAATTTCTTGGAGAAGAAATGCACGAAAGGGAATAAAAAATACCTGAAAAACACTTTCAGTTCTTGTCTCCATTATGGAAATTTATAAGCAAACCAAAAGTAGTCCAAAAAATCAAGAATCCATGAGTGTATCAAATGTGTAACACGGGTAAAAATTCTGGTTTGATTCCTGTAGTTCAAAACAACAGAATGCATTGTAACCTGAAATTTTTTCTCATATGTATACAGATAAATACATGTATGTTAAAGACAATTGAATTTGAGCATCAGATTGTTGATTTTTTTAAACCATTCTAGCTTTTAACTGACCTACATTGATTCCTTTACATTAAGAATTCAGTGGGTATTTGGTAACAATAGTGTTGTTTGAAGAAGTTTCCTCTACATGAAATCTTCTCTAAAATGCAGACATCATTATGAATAAATGCATGAATGAATAAACGCATCATTAATTAATAAAAAAATAAAAATTCAAAGCCATTGAAATATTGGAAAAATTTATTAAAAGAGTAAAATTTTGGGGGAAAAAAATGCCAGGAGTGTTCATTATTTGGGACAACGTCTTATGGAACTGGTTCTCAAATATTAACATGCATAAATAAGAATCACCTGGAGAATTAACAATGCAGACTTCTGGGCCTCCCTCTTAGTGGGTCTGGGGCCAGGCCCATCAGTGAGCACTCTCACCGGATTCACTAGGTAATTGTGATGCATACAGGGAGGCAGGAAAAGACAATTTGGAGAAACACTGACTCACAGAAAGCATCTCACTTTCTTTTTCCTCTAAAACCCTTTCAGTATTATCCTCTCAAGGTCTTTAGGAATTTCTATGGAGAAACTGGAGAATTAAGGGTAGGCCATTTAATAGAGGCAAAAAATGAAATCAAGACCTCACCCAAACAAATTCTTAGGTTCTTACTGGCCTGAGAGTAACACCTTATGCCCTCCATTTGCACGCTCACAACCAAATAAACAGACAAATATCAAATTGAAGACAGGAAGTTCAATTGCAGCTGTAAACAGTCCCTGACTTGTGCAGACACACCCACACTCACATCTTAGTTCTTTAAGGAGCACGAGGCCTAGTATATGACATAAAATAGACATCCAATAAACGTTTGCTAAAAGACCTAATGCCTTTAGAGCAATAAGTCACGGCATATCCATCTAAGAAGTCAGCAGGGAGATCCCCAGCTGGTCAAATTGGCCAGGTCAGGCCCCAGCAGCCTGAACAGTAAAGCCCCAGGGTTACTGACTGTGAAGAAGTAAAACAGTAAAATTTAAAATATACATAAGCAAAACTGTTTTGAAATCATTATCTGGCCAGGCACAGTGGCTTGCACCTGTAATCCCAGCACTTTGCAAGGTCAAGATGGGAGGATTGCTTGAGCCCAAGAGTTCAAGACCAGCCTGGGCAACATAGGTAGACCCCATCTTTCCAAATAAAATAAAATTAGCCAGGCATGGTGGTACATGCCTGTGGTCCCAGCTACTCGGGAGGCTGAGGTGGGAGGACTGCTTGAGCCCAGGAAGTCAAGGCTGCAGTGAGCTGTGATCATGCCACTGCACTTCAGCCTGGCTGACAGAGCAAGTGTCTCAAAAACAATAATAACAATAAATTAAATGAAATCACTATTTTGTTTCTTTTTACAACTACCCACCCGTAAGTATAATCTGATACAATGAATTACTGTCATACTGACACTTTTTTTTATTTTTAAGTATTGTAATCTTTTTTTTCCTTTATTTGCTAGGCTCACCCTGTAAGCCCCAAGAACCAATGTTAGTAACCTGGAATATATTAATCCATATTTTTCTACCTATACATATATTCCTAATCAGAGCTATACATATATAGACATAGATAGGCACATGCAGGCACTCACAGACGGTTTTGTCGTCTCTATGCTTTTCTGCACCTGTGTTTCTCACTGAGCAACACTTTACAGACACACCTCCAAGGCATTTGGCTATAGATCTCTATTTCCTTCCTTTAAATGACC
>NC_037677.1:28472026-28524526 GCF_003255815.1 Theropithecus gelada | reverse complement strand
AATCCTCCCACCTCAGCTTCCTGAATTGCTGGAGTTACAGACATGAGCCAACACGCCTGGCCCATTCTCACCCCTTGTTGCAGACAGGGGAGTTTCCAGGCCTTTCTAGGGTCTTTGTGACTCTCAAAGACCTATCTGCACCCTTGGAAGGAAAGACCTCATCTGGTCAATTAGTCTGTGCTAAAATGTTAATGGTCCTAACGGGTTAATTCATTCTCTCTTGTGCGCTGTCTCTCTCTCTTTCTCAGAGCCTGACCTCCCCCTAGACTCCTCCCCTTGCCTTGCTGGGCAATGGCCATTCATCTCCAGATGCAGAGCAGAAAGGAGCCTCCTCCACCACCAACCCTTGAATTCTTGAGCTGAGGCCAAGAACCAGGAAGATGGAACAGAACCAGTTGAGATTAGAGTTTCACGCCTCTTCCAAGGACAGATTCTGCTGGCTGCCCTGGGAACCCACATAGCCTTGCCCAAGCAGAGAGAACACAGAGCCAGCCCTGTAGAAGATGTAGGGAACAAGACAGTGACTCTCAGCGGCCCCAGGGGGCCTTGTCATCACCCCAGCCTGGGACTGTGGCAAGTCTTCACCCTCGGAGCCAGGCTGTGCTGCTCAAGGCTGCCCAGGGTGAGAGGAACAGGGCAAAACCAACCAACAGATAGTGTTTCTAGCTCCCTAACCTGCTGTGTATGCCCCAGAAGCACTGGGGAGCTTTTCGGTTTTTTATTTTTGTTTGTTTGTTTCATATTTAATTGTTTTTTATGTTTTTGAGACAGAGTCTCACTCTGTTGCCCAGGCTGGAGTGTGGTAGCGCAATCTCAGCTCACTGCAACTCCACCTCCCGGGTTTCAGTGATTCTCCTGCCTCAGCCTCCCAAGTAGCTGGGACTACAGGCATGTGCCACCACGCCTGGCTAATTTTTGTATTTTTTAGTAGAGACAGGGTTTCACCATATTGTCCAGGCTGGTCTCAAACTCCTGACCTCGTGATCCACCTGCCTCGGCCTCCCAAAGTGCTGGGATTACAGGCGTGAGCCACTGCACCCGGACCCATATTTAATTTAATTGTTTATATCAAATTTTTTATTCATGGGGTACATGTACAGTTTTGCTACATTGATATACCACGTTGTGGTGAAGCTAGGCCTTCAATGCATCCATCACTAGAACACACTCTATATCCACCAAGCAACCTCCCCTCATCCACCCCCTCCCACCCTCTTACACCTCCAAGTCTCCAGCATCTATTATTTCACATTCTATGTCCCTGGGTCCACATTATTTAGCTCCCACTTATAAGTGAGAACATGCAACGTCTTTCTGTTTCTGAGTTGTTTCACTTAAGATAATGGACTCCAGTTCCATCCATGTTGCTGCAAAAGACATTGTTTTATTCTTTTTTATGCCTGAATAGTATTCTGTTGTGTATTTAGAGTGCATTTTCTTTAGCCAGTCCTCCACTGATGGACCCTTAGGTTGATTCCATGACTCTGCTATTGTGAATAGTGCTGCAATAAACATATGAGCGCAGGTATTTTTATATATATATAAAGATTTCTTTTTTTGCGGGGGTAGATACCCAGTAGCAAGGTTGCTGAAGTGTATGGTTCTATTTTTATAATCTCCACACTATTTTCAACCAGGGGTTTTTTTTTTTTGTTTTTTTTTTTTTTTAGACAGAATCTCACTCTGTTGCCCAGGCTGGAGGGCAGTGGGACCATGTCGGCGTACTGCAACCTCCATCTCCTGGGTTCAAGCAATTCTCCTGCCTCAGCCTCCTGAGTAGCTGTGATTACAGGTGCCCACCACCATGCCCGGCTAACTTTTTTATATTTTTATTAGAGATGGGGTTTCACCATGTAAGCCAGGTTGGTCTCAAACTCCTGACCTCAGGTGATCCACCCGCCTCAGTCTCTCAAAGTGCAGGGATTACAGTCGTGAGCCACTGCACCCAGTCTTTTTTTTTTTTCCTGAGATGGAGTCTCACTCTGTCACCCAGGCTAGAGTGCAATGGTGTAATCTTGGCTCACTGCAACCTCCACCTCCCAGGTTCAAGTGATTCTCCTGCCTCAGCCTCCTGAGTAGCTAGGATTACAAACACCCCACCACACCCAGCTAGTTTTTGTATTTATAATAGAGATGGGGTTTCACCATATTGGCCAGGCTGGTCTCGAACTCGTGACCTCAGATGATCCACCCGCCTCCGCCTCCCAAAGTGCTGGGATTACAGGCGTGAGCCACCACTCCCAGCCCAACCAGGAGCTTTTTAAAAGTAGATCCACTGTGTCCTGGCCGAAATCCACCAGCTGCATGGGAGTCTCATAGGCTAGGCCCCTGGATGTTTTTTTTTTTTTTTTTTTTTGAGACAGAGTCTCGCTCTGTCGCCAGGCTGGAGTGCAGTGGCACAGTCTTAGCGCACTGCAACCTCCGCCTCCTGGGTTCAAGTGATTCTTCTGCCTCAGCCTCCCAAGTAGCTGAGATTACAGGCACGCACCACCATGCCCGGCTAAGAATCTGTGTTTTTAAGAATGTTGTGAGTGATTCCGACATACAACCCAACTTAGGAATAACAGGCTGACTGACTCACCTTCCCTCTCTCCCTCTCGTCTTTGTACGACTCTGTTTTCCCCATTGCGGGGGATTTCGGCTCATCAAGTTACACCAATTGACTGTCAGCATCACTGAGCTTTTTCTTTCATATCCAGGGTGAGTTTCAGTCAGGGCTTCTCTGGGTCTCACAGGAGCGGACATTCTAAAGCCAGCATCTCCTCTGAGTAACTCACTCCCTGATGACGGGAGTTTGACTTTTCCTCGGTTATGAGTTCAGAGATGAAAGTCAGGTGCAAACACTTATTTCTTCAAGCCAACAAACCCTAGCACCTCCTCGATCTCAGAGAAGGTCAGCAGACATGTGTGTGCCACGTTTCTTCATCTCAAGAGCTGTGCATCATGGTGGGAAACTGGACTTGCCAATGGCTCTACAGAAAGAGAAGGCTGTGTGAGCGTCGGCCCCTGGGTGGAGGCTGTCTTTGTTGAAACCGTGCTCTCCAGGGTGGTGCCCCGACAAGAGCCAGAAAGTGAATCTCTTTCTACTACCCCTGCAGGCTCTGGGCCCAGGCATGTTCCGGGCGAGAGGATATTTAGGGATTTCTGGGTTTAGCTTTCTCCGTTTTGCCGTTCAGCTCACTCTGGCCCTGGCTGTCTCCAAAGGAGAGGACTGATACCATGGGATTAAGTCCTTATGTTCAAGCTCCAGTCTGGGAAGCTGAGTCTCCATCTCTTTCTGAGGCCAAGGCATTGTTCTGACAACTGCCCTTGACTCCAGTTCCTTCAGGATGAGGGCCGTGGCTTTTCTTGCCCACTCTTCTGCTCCTGCATAGTTCCTCGCAGCCTCTAGCCACACTGCTAGCCCTCATCTCTGGCTTGCTGCCAGTTTCCTCTGGCACTATCCTCCCTAGCTGGCTGCAAAACCACCTGTTGTTTTTGGGTTTTTTAGAGATGGGTTCTCGCTCTGTTGCAATCATAGCTCACTGCAGCATCGAACTCTTGGACTCGACAATCCTCCCACCTCAGCCTCCTAAATAGCTAAGACTACAGGTGCCCACCACCAAATCTGGCTTACTTTTTAATTTTTTTGTAAGAGATGGAGTCTCACTAGATTACCCAGGCTGCTCTCAAACTCCTGGCCTCAGGGGATCCTCCCACTTCTGCCTCCCAAAGTGCTGGGGTTACAGGCATGAGCCCCAGTGCTCGATCGCCAGCTGTTTTCTCTTGCTTACTCTCCCTGACCCTGGGCGTCTGCCCTTGGAAATGTCATTGTCCCCAGCTGCCCTAGCTCCTGATCCCATGCTCTGTCTGCTTCATTTTCTGCTGTTCCCTTCATCCATCCTTCTCCCATCCCTCAATCCCCCCTCCCCCAGCCATTCTACCTCTAATGTGTTATTTGGTAATATGAATCGGAATTTTGAAAGGACAAATAAAGGAGTTTTCTTTATTTACTATTGCTGCCGTGCAATCAGTTGCCCTTTTAACCAATGATTCCTCCTGACACAATGCTCTTTTAATGTTTTCATCCCTATAGGAAGAGTGTTCCTTGATACAAATAGCAGTTGCCACTTCCTTTATGGACCTAATGATTAGACAATGTTCCTTTATAAAAGTTTTCAGCCTTTACTGTGCCTCTTAATTGCCTGGGATGCTTTATAAAACCACATGGTCTGGGCACCACCTTCAGATATTTCAGTTCAATTGGTCTAAAGTCGGGTTCTGTGTCCATATTTTTAAAATACTCTGGCTGAGCATGGTGGCTCATGCCTGTAATCCCAGCACCTTGGGTGGCTGAGGTAGGCGGATCACCTGAAGTCAGGAGTTTGAGACCAGCCTGATCAAATGGTGAAACCTCATCTCTACTAAAAATACAAAAATTAGCTAGGCATGGTGGCAGGCAGGTGCCTGTAGACTCAGCTACTTGGGAGGCTGAGGCAGGAAAATTGCTTGAACCCAGGAGGCAGAGGTTGCTGTGAGCCAAGATTGCGCCACTACACTCCAGCCTGGGTGACAGAGTGAGACTCCGTCTCAAAAAAATAAAAATAAAGTAAAAATACTTCTGACAGGGCACGGTGGCTCAACCCTGTAATCCCAGCACTTTGGGAGGCCAAGGCAGGCGGATCACTTGAGGTCAGGAGTTCAAGACCAGTCTGACCAACATGGTGAAACCCTGTCTACTAAAAATACAAAATTAACCAGGCGTGGTGGCACACACTTGTAGTCTCAACTATTTGGGAGGCTGAGGCAGGAGAATTGCTTGAACCGGGAGGCGGAGGTTGCAGTGACTGGAGATCACGCCATTGTTCTCCAGCCTGGGCAACAAAAGCAAAACTCCATCTCAAAAAAAATAAAAATAAAAATACTTCCCAAGAGATGATAATGTGCAGCCGGGTCTGAGATTCACTGATTTATCAAAAAATCTTTCATGATAAAAGTATGTTCAAAAATTCTGTAATCCCAGCACCTTGGGAGTCCGAGGCGGGCCGATCACCTGAGGTCAGGAGTTTGAGACCAGCCTGGTCAACATGGTGAAACCCCATCTTTACTAAAAATACAAAAATTAGCCGGGCGTGGTGGCGGGCACCTGTAGTCCCAGCTACTCGGAAGGCTGAGACAGGAGAATTGCTTGAACTGGAAGGTGGAAGTTGTAGTGAGCTGAGATCATGCCACTGCACTCCAGCCTAGGCAGCAGAGCGAGACTCTGTCTAAAAAATAAAAAATAAAAAACAAAATTAGCCAGGTGTGGTGGTATGTGCCTATAGTGCCAGCTATTCAGGAGGCTGGAGTGGGATCGCCAAGCCTGGGAGGTTGAGGCTGCAGTGAGCTATGATCGCACCACTGCACTCCAGTCTGGGTGACAGAGCAAGACCTTGTCTCAAAAAAATAAAAAAAGAATTGACATGTGACACACACATGATTTTACATCCTAAAACAATGCTACATATACTTTAAATATAATCCAGAAATTTTATGACTTGCTAGTGCCTTACAAGTTATTTAAAGAACACAACTTATTTAAAGAACACAAATTCATTGGTAGCATATCACCAATGATTTTCTCCTGCACAAGCAAATGTTTACAAAGATTATATAATCATCAGCTTCATCACTAGGTACAGAGATGAATAACAACATTTGAACTATTGCATGTCCATGAGTGGATTAAAGACTAGTTACTAGAAAATAATAGACCAAAAATACGACTTATGAAAATAGGTTCCATAAACACTATCATCATCACCAAATGTCACTCAAACTAACAGGAATTTATTCTTTAAAAGCATGAAAAAAGCCATTTGAAATCACAACCACATCTAGGCAAGTGATATCAAGCTTCCTCTCCCCAGCCTGTAGGGATTCCTTGAGTATCTAGGCAGTAGTTGCTCAGTAACAACCAAGCCTAGCATAGCTGCCAATATCTTAGAATAATGAAGTTGTATTATCAGTAAATGCTAAAAACAAAATAGATGTAGTTACTTAATATTGAACATAACCACCCTTCATTACTTACTTGATAGAGTGGTGGGTAAGTAACCCCAAAGGTTGAACATAAAAGTGAAAATTTATAAAATTTTGCCTCGCTTACCCAAAACATATCCCCGCAAAGGCATGCAGTGTCACCCAGACTGCAGTGTAGTACACGATCGTAGCCCAACTAATTTTAAAATATTTTTAGAGACAGGGGTCTCACTATGTTGTCCTGGCTGGCCTTGAACTTCTGGATCCTCCCGTCTCAGTCTCTCAAAATCCTGGGATCACAGGTGTGAACCATCCCACTTGGCCACACTTTTCTTTTTTTCTTTTCTTTTTTTTTTTTTTTCTTTTTTTTTTTTGAGATGGAGTCTCGCCGTTGTTGGCTGGGCTAGAGTGCAATGGCACGATCTTAGCTCACTGCAACCTCCGCCTCCCAGGTTCCAGCAATTCTCCTGCCTCAGCCTCCAGAGTAGCTAAGATTACAGGCCCCTGCCACCACGCCCAGCTAATTTTTATATTTTTAGTAGAGACAGGGTTTCACCATGTTGGCCAGGCTGGTCTTGAACCCCTGACCTCAGGTGATCCACCTGCCTCAGCTTCCCAAAGTGCTGGGATTACAGGAGTGAGTCACTGCACCCCATTCCTGGCCATATTATTTTATCTGTATCAGCCCATTAAGAGAACACCCTAGTTAAGGACTACACTGTGAGATGCCTAGTTTCCAGAAGGATATAATTTACTGCCTGTTGAGACAGGAAAAACTATTTCATTATTATGTTTTACATGTGCATTTAGGTGCAAATCTGACCTGCCTGATTACAGATGCCCCCAAAGGCAAACATCTTCTATTCTAATGATTGTATTGGCTTATTCACCAGATCATTTTTTTGATCATTCAGACAAAAAGCTGTGTTTTTAATAACTGAAAAACTGTTCATATCAAATGAGAAAAAAACCTCAGCTTTGAATAGGAACTTATCCAAAGGCAAATTTAGCATAGCCTGAGTAAGTTATCCAAGTCTTTGATGGAAAATAATCTTTCCGCAGCAATTATCATTTCTGCAGATTGAGAAATCAGCCTAAAAAATAGAACCAGTATAGGCCAGGCGCGGTGGCTCATGCCTATAATCCCAGCACTTTGGGAGGCCCAGGCGGGCGGAACACCTGAGGTCAGGAGTTCGAGACCAGCCTGACCAACATGGAGAAACCCTGTCTCTACTAAAAATACAAAAAATTAGCCGGGTATGGTGGCGGGCGCCTGTAGTCCCAGCTACTTGGGAGGCTGAGGCAGGAGAATGGTGTGAACTCGGCAGGCGGAGATTGTGGTAAGCCGAGATCGCGCCACTGCACTCCAGCCTGGGCAACAGAGCAGGACTCTGTCTCAAAAAATAAAAAGAAAAATCCAGGTCAAACAGGGCTATTGAGATCTGAATATAAGAAAATTCAAAAAACTTAGAAAATCCAGAGTCTTTGAACCCATTTGTGAAGACAGTAGAAGTCTGAGACTTAGCTGAAATGGAAAAATATAAATTTAATTTTTGTTCATTCTTTTTTTTTCTTTTTTGAGATGAAGTCTCACTCCGTTCCCCAGGCTGGAGTGCAGTGGCACAATCTCTACTTACTGCAACCTCCGCCTCCCGGGTTCAAACAATTCTCATGCCTCAGCCTCCTAAATAGCTGGGATTACAGGCGCCCATCACCATGCCTGGCTAATTTTTTTTTTTTGGTAGAGATGGGGGTTTCACCATGTTGACCAGGCTAGTCTCAAACTCCTGACCTCAGGTGATCTGCCCCTGTCGGCTTCCCAAAAAGCTGTAATTTTTGTTTATTCTTATTCTCTGAATTTCCAGAAACAAAGTAACTGCCAGGAGCGAGGTATAGTGGTGTGTGCCTATAATCCCAGCTACTAAGAAGCTGAGGTGGAAGGATCATTTGAGCCTAGGAGTTCAGGACAAGCCTGGGCAACACAGTAAGAGTCCGTCTTCCATCTCAAACAAGCAAAAACAAAACACATACAAAAAAAAAAAAAGAAAAAAGAAAAAACAAAATAGCTGCCAGTTCCTGGGAGTACAGGAGCTTGCAACTTGTGCATAATTAGTTTAGTAAGTATAAAACATACACCATAAATACAGCATCGATACTTTAATTCTGCAAGTTTAAAACTAACAGGGGAATTGCTGTTTTTAAGTTTCTGGATAACAGGAAGTTGATGTGTTTTTTATCTTGGGTCCTTCTAATACTTAGCACAGTACTTTTTTTGTTTTGTTTTTTAAGACACGGTCTCACTCTGCCACCCAAGCTGGAGTGCAGTGGCATGATCACAGCTCACTGCAGCCTCAACTTCCTGGGCTCAAGCTATTCTCCCACCTCAGACCTCAAAGAGCTGGGACCACAGGTGCACACCACCACGCCTGGCTAATTTTTAAATTTCTCGTAGAGACAGAGCTTCACCATGTTGCCCAGGCTGGTCTCAAACTCCTGACCTCAAGCGATCTGCCTGCCTCAGCCTCCCAAAGTGTTGGGATTACAGGCACGAGCTACCACATCCGGCCATAACACTTTTTATATTACAGATTTTATCAAAAAATGTTACCTCATCTGAGTGATGTGCCTAAGAGCTTATAGAGCAGGGAAGATCCTAAGCTTAAGCAACTCCTGCAAAGAGCCATCTTCCAGAAGTCACAACTATCACAACAGGCTGGAAAGGAACTGTGTCCCTTCTGCTAATTAAAGGGACAACTGGAGGCTGGGTGTGGTGCCTCACACCTGTAATCCCAGCACTTTGGGAGGCTTGGGTGGGAGGATTGAATGAGGTCAGGAGTTTGAGACCAACCTGGGCAACATAACAAGATGTCATCTCTACAAAAAATTTTTTAAATAGCCAGGCATGGCGGCATGTGCCTGTAGCCCCAGCTACTTGGGAGACAAAGAAGGGAAGATCACTTGAGCCAAGGAGGTCGAGGCTGCCGTGAGCTATGATCGCACCACTGCGTTCCAGCCTGGTTGCCAGAGCAAGACCCTGACTCAAAAAAAAAAAAAAAAAAAGTGGGGGCAGAAGACGGAGGAACAACTGCAGTCAGTTACCAGTGCTCTGCTTTTATATACGGCTTTGCCTCTAAGCACACCAGGCAAGCAACACCTCACATTCTAAAGGACATATCCTGACTGCTGCCTTCATTGCAATAGGGGCAGCACCACATCTGAGCACAACAGGCCCCCTTGCCCTTCCCAGGTTTCACTCCTTTCATAGAGAAATCAAGCCCATGCTGTCACCGCCCACCAGTATTTCCCAGACTTTCCAGATTGTGATGAATTGCCTAAAGCATTGACTTGAAACAAAGCAAACCAAAACCAGATTCTCAGCACCTGCTCTCGGATGGTCTGACGAAGCCCTGGAATCACCCAGGGGAGTCTAATGATCAGATGCATTTGGGAAATGCTGAGCTGCCTACAACGTCTGAAGTCCGGGTTTGAGTTTCTTCCCATCCTTCCTCTTGCTTTTGCATCCTGTTGCTTCTGCAAACAGGCAGGCTAGACTGTTTAGAGAGTCTCACCTGGCCTCCAGCATAGTCTAGAGTCAGGCGCTGATCTTGCAGATGGATGACTCACCACATCATCCCCACGAGGGGTCTGGCGTCTTCACGTGTCACCCAACCTTTAAGTTTTCTGGACAGGCTGGAGGAGGTCATGGGTCCTAAAGAAGAGGTGACTGACGTGGACTTTGTGTTGCTAAACAGCCCCGGCCATGCCAGTATAGATTAGTACAGGACAGTTCCTGGAAGGGCTGCATTTTGTAAAATAACAATGTAAGAGTCTTCCTTGTCTATTTTTCTTTTCTTTTTTTTTTTTTTTTGAGATGGAGTCTTGCTCTGTCACCCAGGCTGGAGTGCGGTAGTGCAATCTCGGCTCACTACACCCTCTGCTTCCCAGGTTCAAGCGATTCTCCTGCCTTAGCCTCCTGAGTAGCTGGGATTACAGGTGCACACCACCATGCCCGCCTAATTTGTGTGTGTGTGTGTGTGTATGTTTATTTTTAGTAGAGTTGGGGTTTCACCATGTTGGCCAGGCTGGTCTCAAACTCCTGACCTCAGGTGATCCACCCGCCTTGGCCTCCCAAAGTGCTGGGATTACAGGTCTGATCCACCACACCCAGCCATTCCCTGCCTTTTTCAAGCTATTTTAACTATTTTTAGATGTAAGCTTACGTGGCATGAAGTACATTTCCACTGTGCAACTGTCGCTACTATCCATCTCCAGAAGTTTTTCATCTTCCCCAGCTGAAGCTCTGCCCCCTTTAAACACTAACTCCCCATTGCCGCTCCCCACCTCCAGCCCCAGGCAACCACCATTCTATTATCTGTCTCGATGAATTCAGCTATTCCAGGTACCACATGTAAGTAGAATCATACAGCATTTGTCCTTTTGTGACTGGCTTATTTCACTTAGCATACTGTCCTCAAGGTTCATCCATGTTGTGCCTGTGAATTTCCTTCCTTTTTTTTTCTTGAGACGGAGTTTTGCTCTCATTGCCCAGGCCGGAGTGCAGTGGCATGATCTTGGCTCACAGCAACCTCCTCCTCCCGGGTTCCAGCGATTCTCCTGCCTCAGCCTCCCGAGTAGCTGGAGTACAGGCATGCACCACCATGCCCAGCTAATTTTGTATTTTTAGTAGAGACACAGTTTCTCCATGTTGGTCAGGCTGGTCTCGAACTCCCGACCTCAGGGGATCCGCCCACCTCAGCCTCCCAAAGTGCTGGGATTACAGGCATGAGCCACCGCGCCCGGCCTCCTTCCTTTTTTAAGGCTGAATCGTATTCCATTGTATGTATATACCACATTTTGTCGATCCATCCATCTGCCAGTGGTCACTTGGGTTGCTTCCACCCTTCAGCTATTGCGAATGATGCTGCTACGAACATGAGTGCACACACGTCTCTAAAAGAACCTCCTTGCACTTCTTTTGGGTGTATGCCCAAAAGAAGAATGGCTGGATCACATGGTAATCGTATATTTAATTTTTTGAGGAACCACCTTCATGTTTTCCACAGCGGCTACACCATTTTGCATTCCCACCAGCAACATGCAAGGGTTCCAATTTGTCCCCACCCTCACCAGCATTTGTTACTTTCTGGGGTTTTTCTTTTTCTTTCTTTTTTTTTTTTTTTAAATAATAGCCATCCTATCCTAATGGGTGTGAAAGTGGTATATCATTGATTGTGTTTTGTTTTGTTTTGAAACACAGTCTTGCTCTGTTGCCCAGGCTGGAGTGCAGTGGAACAATCCAGAAATTCACCTTTCCCATGAGCTGGACAGAGAAGCTCGGTTTGTTTGTTTGTTTGTTTGTTTCAGAGACGGAGTCTCGCTCGTCGCCCAGGCTGGAGTGCAGTGGTGCAATCTTGGCTCACTGCAACCTCCACCTCCTGAGTTAAAGCAATTCTCCTGCCTCAGCTTCCTGAATAGCTGGGATTACAGGCCCCCACCACCACGCCCAGCTAATTTTTTTGTGTTTTTAGTAGAGATGGGGTTTCACCATATTGGCCAGGCTGGTCTTGAACTTCTGACATTGTGATCCACCCGCCTCAGCATCCCAAAGTGCTGGGATTACAGGTGTAAACCACCGGGCCTTGCCCCCGAAATTCACCTTTCTACCTCTCTCTCCCCAGGCTTAGACCAGTGCTTCACATATAATTTCCACATCATTTTTTTTTCTTTTTTTTCTTGAGATGAAGTCTTGCCGTCTCCCAGGCTGGAGTGCAGTGGCGTGATCTCGGCTTAGTACAACCTCCGACTCTTAGATTCAAGCGATTCTCCTGCCTCAGCCTCCTGAGTAGCTGGGATTACAGCTGTGTGCCATCAAACCCAGCTAATTTTTGTATTTTAGTAGAGACGGGGTTTCACCATGTTGCCAGGCTGGTCTCAAACTCCTGACCTCAAGTGATCTGCCTGCCTCGACCTCCCAAAGTGCTGGGATTACAGGCATAAACCACCGCGCCCAGCTACCATTGTGGTTTTGATTCGCCTTTTCCTAATGATTAGTAAAGCGTCTTTGTTTTAGAGAACAAAAAAAGGAAAAATGTAGCACCAAAGGTTTAGGTTGGAAGAAGGTCCCAGGAAAATGGAAGCAAATATACAGAATCATATGAGAAGACAGGAAATAATGTGGGAGTGCAGTGCTATAAAAGCACATCTTCAAAACATTCTTTAAGGACAAACACAATATTGTCTTGAACAAAACTAAATGAGGAAGGTACCACTGTCCTTAAGGTATAATAAGGAACTGAATTGCCATGAGTAAGGTCACAACACACAGAAGCTATATGTGGAAAATCAAGAAATAACTATGGCAACATCTCTCCAATATTAAACAAACAAACAAAAAAGTAGCTGGGCGCGGTGGCTCATGCCTATAATCCCAGCACTTTGAGAGGCCACAGTGGAAGGATCACTTGAGCCCGGAGGTTTGAGACTAGCCTGGGCAACATAACAAGACCCTGTCTCTACAAAAAATTAAAAAATTAGCTGGACTTGGCAGTGCACGCCTGTAGTCCCAGCTACCCAGGAGGCTGAGGTGGGAGGGTCGCTTAAACCCTTAAACCCAGGAGGTTGAGGCTACGGTGAGCTATGATCATGCCACCGCACTCCAGCCTGGGGGACAGAGAAACACCCTGTCTCAAAAAAAAAAAAAAATTAAATTAAATTAAATTAAAAGTATCGATTTATTCATTAACCATTTAAAAAAATTCAAAAGAAACTCAATCAGGAGATCATTTTCACAGTGATGAATCAAATTGATAAAAATCTCCTCACAGCCTGCTGGAAGACAGGAACAAAAATTCCTTGTGTCATTTTAAAAAATGTAAACCTTGTGTGTTGTCAGCCCACATCCCTTGTACAGAAAGTCTGCAGGTTTGGTATTAGGCAGGACTCCCCAGGAAAGGGATCAGGATGAGGGATTAGCAAAAGGAAATTTGGCATCGGGTAAGGGAATATTCCGGAAAAACGTCAGTGCCTAACTTCCTTCCCCATATGCTCAAAGAGTGTACAACTACAACACAGCCCTAAGCTTTAAGGATGTGAACTCGTTTAACCTACCGGATAGGTAAACACACTCGAAGTCTGCCTCTGAAAACTCACGCTAAAGGGAACGGATTCTGTAAATTCATTACTTTTTCTTTTTTTTTTTTTTTTTTGTTTGAGACGGACTCTCGCCCTGTCGCCCAGGCTGAAGTCCAGTGGTGCGATCTAGGCTCACTGCAACCTCCACCTCCCGGGTTCAAGTAATTCTCCTGCCTCAGCCTCCTGATCACCTGAGGTCAGGAGTTTGAGACCAGCCTGGCCAACGTAGTGAAACCTTGTCTCTACTAAAAATACAAAAATTAGCCAGGCGTGGTGGCATAGGTCTGTAATCCCAGCTACTTGGGAGGCTGAGGCAGGAAAATCACTTGAGCTCAGGAGATGGAGAGTGCAGTGAGCCAAGATCGCACCACTGCACTTCAGCCTGGGCGACATAGTGAGACTCTGTCTCAAAAAGATAAGAAAAGAAAAAAAGATAATAGTTATTTTGTACATCACAGTAAATAGAGCACAACTTTTATATAGAATTTTTTATTTAGGTTGGAGAAAAAGCAATTGCAGTTTTTGCCATTAAAAGTAACGAATTTGGCCTGGTGCAGTGGCTCATGCCTGCAATCCCAGCACTTTGGGAGGCCAAGGCGGGCAGATCACAAGTTCAGGAGTTCGAGACCAGCCTGACCAACATGGTGAAACCCCTTCTCTACTAAAAATGCAAAAATTAGCTGGACGTGGTGGTGCAGGCCTGTAATCCCAGCTACTCAGGAGACTGAGGCAGGAGAATTACTTGAACCTGGGAGGTGGAGGTTGCAGTGAGCCGAGATCTCACCACAGCACTCCAGCCTTGGCGACAGGACGAGACTGTCTCAAAAAAAAAACAAACAAAAAAACAGTCTTTGTCAGTAAAAGAAGCATAACCCCTGAGTGCCTGGACCAGTGGACGATTACATAGGAAGTGGTAATGGGAGGTAAGAATGCTTCTGCTGTGTCAGTGAGAAGATCCAGTAGAAAATCAAGGAGGACCAGAGAAACTTTGTAGTGAAAGGGGAAAAAAAGTCTCTCCTTGGCTGCACACAGTGGCTCAGGCCCATAATCTTAACACTTTGGGAGGCTGAGGAGAGAGGATCATTTGAGCCCAAGAGTTCGAGACCAGCCTGGGCAACATAGGAAGACCCCCATCTCTAAACAAAAAAAAAATACAAAAATTAGATGGACATGCTGGTGCACACTTGTAGTTCCAGCTACAAATTTTTTGTACTTGGAGGCTGAGGTGGGAGGATCCTTTGAGCCCAGGAGTTGGAGACCAGCCTGGGCAACATAAGAAGACCTCCAGCTCTACAAAAAATTAGCTGGGTGTGGTGAGATGCATCTGTAGTCCCAGCTACTTGGGAGGCTGAAGTGGGAGGATCACTTGAGCCCAGGAGGTTAAGGCTGCAGAGGGCCAAGCTCGCACCACTGCACTCCAGCCTGGGTGACAGAGTAAGACCCTAAAAAACAAAACAAACAAATCATCAAGTTGTATTCCTTAATATATACCAGTTTTATTAGTTAATTTTACTTCAATAAAGCTGGGAGGAAAAAATAACTAGTTTAAAAGCTATATCATCTAATGATGAGTAGCAGACAAAAAGTAGCCCCATTAATACAAAATGTAAGAGGAGTTATACCATGATTTTGCCTTTTTTTTTTTTTTTTTTGTCTTGAGACAGAGTCTCACCCTGTCGCCCAGGCTGGAGTGCACAGTCTTGGCTCAATGCAACCTCCGCCTCCTGGGTTCAAGCGATTCTCCTCCCTCAGTCTCCCGAGTAGCTGGGACGACAGGCGTGCACCACCACACCCAGCTAATTTTTGCATTTTTAGGACAGATGGGGTTTCACCATGTTGGCCAGGCTGGGATTTTGTCTTTTGTACACACCAGAATCATGATTATATTCATTACGTAGAATCACCCCAATTCAAGAATCTGTTTTAAAAACAATATCTGGCCGGGCACGGTGGCTCATGCCTGTAATCCCAGCACTTTGGGAGGCTGAGGTGGGCGGATCACTTAAGGCCTGTAGTTTGAGACCAGCCTGGCCAACACGGTAAAACCCTGCCTCTAAATACAAAAATACAAAAAAATTAGCTGGGTGTGGTGGCACAAGCCAGTAGTCCTAGCTACTCAGGAGGCTGAGGCAGGACAACTGCTTGAACCTGTAAGCCAAGATGGCACCACTGTACTCCAGCCTGGGTGACAGAGCAAGACTCTGACTCAAAAAATAAAAATAAAAACAATATCCAATTGCATTTTGTAACCAGCAACATAACGAAGATAGCCAAAGTGTCACCAGTATTAAAGATTTTCATAAACACTTGAATATAAAATGGCCCACTCCAAAATCAACTCATAATGGATTACAGAGATACACAAGGTCACCCCAAAACAATGATTCTCAAATTTTTTGTACATTAAATTCAACTGGCATGTTGGCTTAAAATTCAGATTGGGATTCCCAGCCTCCAGCCCCAGAGACACTCATTCAGATCAATGGAAATGAGATGCAGGAATCTGCTTTTTTTTTTTTTTTTTTTTTTTTTTAGACAAAGTTTCGCTCTTGTTGCCCAGGCTGGAGTGCAATGGCGTGATCTTGGCTCACCACAACCTCCACCTCCCAGGTTCAAGAGATTCTTCTGCCTCAGCCTCCCGAATAGCTGGGATTACAGGCATGCGCCACCACGCTTGGCTAATTTTATATTTTTAGTAGAGATGGGGTTTCTCCATATTGGCCGGGCTGGTCTCGAACTCTTGACCTCAGGTGATCCACCCGCCTCAGCTTCCCAAAGTGCTGGGATTACAGGCGTGAGCCACCACACCTGGCCTGCATTTTTAACCAACACACATACTCAAGCACATGTGATTCTGCTGCATGTGTTCAAAAGCTCACCCTTTGAGAAACACTACCCTAAAATCATGGGATGATTTCCAGACCTCCAAGCTTGAATTAACCAGACCGTCTGCATTCATAAGCCTGTGGTGAGTCATAGAAACTTTTTTTAAAAAAGTAGAATGTCAGAGGCAAATGTTGGCAGTGGCCTCTCAACCCAGGCCAAGGGAGAGAGATTCGTGATCTAATCTAACAACAACTCACTCTGCTTAGGCAAGATGGCAGGGATCTCCCGCTGTGCAGGTGGACATAGCAGATCATCTTACACTGGCATCATTAAACATTTGTATTAGAAAACCAACTCCCCTAGTTCTGATTTCTGAGGTCCCTAAGCAGCTTCTTCGTATAGAATTTGACTTCCCATGTAGCCTGCCTTTGCTGTTGGTCAAAGGTTGCCAGCATTCGGTCCCCCTTGGCCCTTTTAATCATGAGAAATTGGCAGGCACTTTGGTTTATCCATCATTCCCTGAGTTTGGTTCATATGACTCCAGCCATGAGAAACATTCCATTCCCCATAACCCATGGGTTGACAAATGAGGATTTTGTGCCTCTGAGGCTAAGGACCACACTCTCGATGCTAAATAAAAAAAAAATTATCCAAGGAAATATTATAAATTCATAGACTGCCTGACAACACCCAGTGAAAACCCTCCTGTTGGAACCTCCTCACCAAGAAGTTGTTGTGACTTTTTTGTTTTTTTTTTTTTGAGACGGAGTTTTGCTCTTGTTGCCCAGCCTGGAGTGCAATGGTGCGATCTCATCTCACTGCAGCCTCTGCCTCCAGGGTTCAAGCAATTCTCCTGCCTCAGCCTCCCAAGTAGCTGGGATTACAGTCGCTCGCCACCATGCCCAACTAATTTTTGTATTTTTTTTTTTTTAGTAGACGTGAGGTTTCACCATTTTGGCCAGGCTTGTCTTGAACTTGTGACCTCAAGAGATTCACCTGCCTCAGCCCTCCAAAGTGCTGGGATTACAGGTGTGAGCCACCACACTCGGCTGATTTTTTTTTTTTTTTTAATACAAAGTCTCACTCTGTCCACCAGGCTGGAGTGCAGTAGTGTGTTCTCAGCTCACTACAGCCTCAACCTCCTAGGCTCATGTGATTCTCCCACCTCGACCTCCCAAGTAGCTGGGACTACAGGTGCTTACCACAGCACCTGGCTAATGATTAAATTTTTGGTAGAGATGGGGTCTCGCTATGTTGTCCAGGCTGGTCTCAGACTCCTGGCTTCAAGCGTTCCTCCTGCCTCTGTTGGAAGCAATTGAATTCATTCTTGGTAAAGGGCCTCCATGTCGTTTACAATAACCTGTCATCAAGGACCCAAAGCTGGTGCTGATATGAGTCTCCTGTCACCTCTCATCAGAGCCCAATTAAGGGACAGGCTAGACAGAAAGATGACAGAAGGACAAATGTCAGGCTCTCACTTCAGCCCCTGTCCTCATTCAGGAACAGATGGAGCCCATGCCAGTGTGACCCAGGGCAGAGGTCAGGCTGCTGTTCTGTTTCGTGTGTCCCTGGTCTCCTGTGCCCCCTAGGGCTGGTGGAGCCTCAATGTCCTCCAACTCAGACGTCTTCTCTGCTCTGCATTCCGTAGCCAGCTGCATACCGCCTCCATGCGGGTGCCCCTCCCTGGTGGCTGCATTTGCCCAGGGAACCAGCATGCTGTCACATGCTAAGGCAAAGAAGAGGAAGAAACAATTCCTTATTAGTGGCAAAACATGACTTCTGTCTTCATAGGACCATGACACCTTTGGTCTAGGATCTTAAAACCTCCCCCACTCATGCCCCAAGTCCGATATTGTGGGGTGACCCTGCCCCACCCGCTGTGCACTGCACTCGGTGCAGCCTGATGTTCAGTTTTGTGTAGCCCTGGCATCCTGTGCTCCCAGGCTGGCTGGAGCCTTGATATCCTCTAACTCAGACATATTAAGGCCACGTATATGTGGAGAGATTTCAGCGCATTATCTACTGAGAGCACTGATGACTTGAGGCAGTGCCAGAGCCCTTCTCCAACGGAATACTTCACATTCCCACCCAGTGACTCAGGCTGACTCACCAGGATGCCCTTCCCCTTTGTCTTTTTTTTTTTTTTACTTTTATTTTAGGTTCAATGGTACAAGTGTAGGTTTGTGACATAGGTAAATTCATTGTCATGGGGGTTTGTTGTATAGATTATTTCATCGTCCAGGTATTGAGCCTAGTACCCATTAGTTATTTTTCCTGATCCTCTCCCTCCTCCCATCCTTCACCCTCCGGTACACCCCAGTGTGTGTTGTTCCCCTTTATGTGTCCACGTATTCCCATCATTTAGCTCCTACTTACAAATGAAAACGTGTTGTATTTGGGTTTCTGTTTCTGTATTAGTTCGCTAAGGATAACAGCTTTCAGCTCCATTCATGTTCCTGCAAAGGACATGATCTCACTCTTTTTTATGGCATATTCCATATTCCATGGTGTATATGGACCACATTTTCTTTATTCAGTCTACCATTAATGATGCCCTCCTCCTTTGACTGGGATCCAGCAGGAGACTAAAAAGGGGCTTCCTGTTTGATTTACACCGTTTTGCATTCCTTTCACCTCCAATCACCAAGGAGTGAACAGCAAAGAGAAGATTTCTGAGCAGCTATTAAGGCTCCAACC
Organism: Theropithecus gelada; assembly: GCF_003255815.1. Classification (NCBI taxonomy): domain Eukaryota; kingdom Metazoa; phylum Chordata; class Mammalia; order Primates; family Cercopithecidae; genus Theropithecus; species Theropithecus gelada. The sequence goes on along the minus strand of NC_037677.1, from coordinate 28,505,872 downwards.
AGCAGGGGAGCACAGGAGGCCAGGGATACATGAAACTGAACATCAGGCTGCACCGGGGCAGTGCACGGGGATGGTGTAGGGTATGTTCCTTAATTTCTGCCTACTTTCCCAACTGCCTTCTGGCTGCATGTCGGTTTAAGGGCCCTCTCAGCATCTGATCCTTCTCTTCAGGCCTCAATTTTGTTGCCTCTCCTATTCCTACTTCCCTTCCTTTTCTCAAATCCACAGACATCTCTGGTAATCATGATAGCCAATACCTTACGACGCTTACTATGTGTCTGGCATTCTTTCAAGGGCTTTGTGTGTGTTAACAAGTTGAATGTTCACACTCATCCTTGGAGGTCACTCACTATCATACTCTCCATATTAAAATTGACAAAGATGTGTTCAGAGTCTTGCCCGAGGCCACCCAGCCTCCTATTCTCAAAGAGACAACAGAAGAGCTTCCTTGTTAAAAGAAACAGCTAACATTGATCATAGAGGTGAAAGACCTACCTAATAATTTATCAAATAACTTATCAAATAACTTCTTCTTCTTCTTTTTTTTTTTTTTTTTTTTAAGAGAAGAGGTCTCACTCTGTTGCCTAGGCTGGAATGTGAGTGCAGTGGTACGATCACAGCTCACTGCAGCCTCTAACTCCTGGCCTCAAGCAATCCTCCCGCCTCAGCCTCCCAAGTAGCTGGGATTACAGGCACATGCCTCCATACCCAATACCTGTAATGATTCTAATCTGCTACTCAGAGGCCTGGTCTCTGTGTAAGTCATTTTGAATTTTTGTTGAGAGCCCGGTAAAGTGAAAAGTGTACATGGGCTTTGAAGTTAAAATCTCTGTTAAACCACCTGCTAGTTATGTGACCATGGACAAGTTATTTGGCCACTCTCAGCTTCCATGTTTCGGGTAGATTTGTTTTAGTTTGGTTGTTGTTGTTTTGTTATTGTGTTGTTTTGTTTTGTTTTGTTTTGTTTTGAGACAGGATCTCTCTGTCACCCCGTCTGGAGTGCAGTGGTGTGATCTCGGCTCACTGCGACACTGCGACCTCTGCCTCTGGGGCTCCAGCGATCCTCCCACCACAGCCTCCTGAGTGGCTGGGACTACAGGCAGTTGTCACCACACCTGGCTAATAGAAACAGGTTTCACCATGTTGCCCAAGCTGGTCTCGAACTCCTGGGCTCAAGCGATCTACCTGCCTCAGCCTTTCCAAGTGCTGGGATCACAGGCATGAGCCATCATCCCAGCCGAGCTTCCATTTTTTGTTTTATTTTATTTATTTATTTCTTTTTAATTAATTAATTTGTTTATTTATTTATTTTTTTAGATGGAGTTTTCCTCTTGTCGCCCAGGCTGGAGAGCAGTGGCGCTACCTGGGCTCACTGCAACCTCCGCCTCCCGGATTCAAGCAATTCTCCTGCCTCAGCCTCCCAAGTAGCTGGGATTACAGACACCCGCCATCATGCCCAGCTAATTTTTTGTATTTTTAGTAGAGACGGGGTTTCACCATGTTGGCCAGGCGGGTCTCGAACTCCTGGCCTCAAGCAATCCACCTGCCTCAGTCTCCAAAGTGATGGATTTATAGGCATGAGCCACTGCGCCTGGCTGCTTCCATGTTTTTAATCTGTACAATGGGGATAAGACAATAATACCTTCCTTACTCAGGTATTGTAACTTAAAAAGATACTGTGCAAGAAGCACTTAGTGCAGTACCTGGCACAGAGAAGATGCTCAGTAAATGAGTTTTTTCCATACATTCCTCAGAAAACCTCATATAATTGCTTTATCCTTCAAATAGATAGCCCACTGTGCCTCCCAAATGCTACTAATCATATACTCTGCTCTTTAGGTCATTTATACTCCTGATTTATCAGCCCCCTGACATACTACCGAAAGACAAGAAATACGTTTATTCATCTCTGATCCTTTTTTTTTTTTGAGACAGGGTCTCTCTGTTGCCCAGGCTGAAATGCAGTGGTACGACCTTGGCTCATTGCAACTTCTGCCTCCCAGGCTCAGGCAATCTTCCCACCTCAGCCTCCCGCGTAGCTGGGACTACAAGCATGCACTGCCACTCCTGGCTAATTTTTGTAATTGTTTTTTTTTGAGGCGGGGTCTTGCTCTGTGGCCCTGGCTGGAGTGCAGTGGCGCGATCTCGGCTCACTGCAAGCTCCGCCTCCTGGGTTCATGCCATTCTCCTGCCTCAGCCTCCCAAGTAGCTGGGACTACAGGTGCCTGCCACCACGCCCGGCAATTTTTTTTTTTTTGTATTTTTAGTAGAGATGGAGTTTCACCGTGTTAGCCAGGATGGTCTCGATCTCCTGACCTTGTGATCCGCCCACCTCGGCCTCCCAAAGTGCTGGGATTACAGGCGTGAGCCACCGCGCCCGGCCAATTTTTGTAAGTTTTATAGAGACGGGGTTTCGCCATGTCATCCAGGCTGGTCTCCAACTCCTAGACTCAAGCGATCCACCTGCCTAGGCCTCCCAGAGTCCTGGGATTACAGGCATGAGCCATTGCGCCCAGCCCCTCTGATCCTTTAAAGGCCCCTAAGATATGATAGTCAATGAAAAGCTTAAACAGCAAGGTAAAAATAATAATAATAATAAATAGGTATAGAGAAATACCATTTATTTGTGTTTTAAATGAAACATACATATATGCACAAATATATGCATTCAAAATTTTTAGAAGAATAAACGAGAGATTATTAACACAATTTATCTCTGGGGATGGGTGAAAAGGAAGGAATGACTTGCCTTCTCGGTTCTAGCCTTTTTTTTTTTTTTTTTTTTTTTTTTTACCATGTCCGATATTAATTTTACAATTAAAAAAGAGGAAAAAGAATGTTGTATGCATGATGATATGTCAATGTTTAGATCAGTCACCTGAAAAGGCAGCCCAAAAGATTTTACGTTTTCGAGATTCTAAGAATCTGGGAATTCTGAGGTTCTGAATGGAGAATCTCTGCATCTCAATTCTGAAATTCTGAGAATCTCCAACTCTAATCCAGCTGATCAGGAAAGCATAGCTGGATGTGACTCCAACCAGGAGCTGCAGCCTAGACCACTGGAATGAGCCCTGTTTGAAGAGTGTTTTTAGCAGAAGGATACTCAGAAAACTGGGAGCTCCAAAGAGCTTGTGATGAAACCATAAGCATACTGCTGGTTCTGGAGAACTGGGTTCCATTTGCAGGGAAGGAGCGATTCACCAGATTTACCATCATCCCGATGGAACATTCTTTATGGCTATCCAAATCCCTTTTCTCTAATTCCATGCTGACCACATACATGACTTAGGGTGAGTTATGCTAGCTGTTATAATGGATAATTCTGAAATGCACTGGCTTAAAGCCATAAAAGTTTTATGTCTCTGTCACATCACATTCCAATGAGAATTGGGCCAGGAGTAGGCTGTACTCCACAAAGTCATTCAGGGACCAAGGACCATTTAATACTGTGGCACCACCCTCCACAGGCTCCCTGAAGTACCGTCCATTGAGCTGATGGATGGGGGGATGAGCAATGGTGGAGAAAGCACACCCACTCCTAAGACTCTTGGCCCAGAGGTGACACACATGACTTTGGCTCATATTCCAGTGGAGAGAACTCCTCATATGGCCCCATCTAGATGATAGTAAGGAGCAAGGGGCAGGCAATGTTGTCTAGCAGTACATCAAGGAAGAGGAAGACGACATGAACATGGGTGAGTATCAACAGTTAACTCTCACATCAAGTAATATTCTAATTATTATTTGTTATTTATTATTAAGAGGCAGAGTCTTGCTCTGTGGCCCAGGCTGGAGTGCAGTGATGCAATCATAGTTCACTGCACCCTCGAACTCCTGGGCTCAAATGATCTTCCCTCCTCAGCCTCCTGAGAAGCCAGAACCGCAGGCACACACCACCACACCTGGCTAATTTTTTTTTTTTTTTTTTTTTGTGGAAATGGGGCCTTGCTATGTCATCCAGATTGGTCTTGAATTCCTGGGCTCAAGCGATCCTTCTGCCTCAGCCTCCCAATGTGTAGGGATTACAGATGTGAGCCACCGCACTTAGCCTTTGATTATTTATTTAGGCTGACTAGTATATTAAGTCTAGAAAGAGGGAGACACGAAAAAGTTATATGAGTATCCCCATCACTACAGAGCTATGTCTTCTATCCTAACTGACAAATCATCTTTCTAGTTCATATATCTCTTGGTTGTGACTTTACTTTTATTGCAGGTTATCCCTGAAGAATGTATTCAACACTGGGTATGCTAATAAGGTGAAGGTTTCTTATTTTGTAAACCTGGGAACAGAACTGTGGGCCATGCTAACCTCAACAGGACATCACAAACCTATGAGGTCCTTTCTAACTGGCCGGATAGCTAACCTGTAAAATATTGCCACCTCTTCTCTCTAAAACGTCAGCCAGGCCAGTCTCAGTGGTTCACACCTGTAATCCCAGCACTTTGGGAGGCCAAGGCGGGTGGATCACCTGAGGTCAGGAGTTCAAAACCAGCCTGGCCAACATGGTAAAATCCCGTCTCTACTAAAAATGCAAAAATTAGCCAGGTGTGGTGGCTCACACCTGTAATCCCAGCTACTCGGGAGGCTGAGGAAGGAGAATCAATTGAACCCAGGAGGTAGAGGTTGCAGTGAGCTGAGATTGCACCATTGCACTCCAGTCTGGGCAATAAGAGTGAAACTCCATTTCAATAAAATAAATAAATAAAAATAAAACTTCAGCCATTCTAAGAACTGTCAGCTTCTGCTTTTGGAAAAGTATACTTTGGGGTTTACCTAGACAGGGAAATAATTTTTCAAATTTAAGTTACTTGTTAGTGGCCAGGCACAGTGATGCACACCTGTAACACTAGCACTTTGGGAGGCTGAGGCATAAGAATGGCTTGAGCCCAGGAGTTCAAGACCAGACTGGGCAACATTGCAAGACCTTGTCTCTACAAAAAAATTTAAAAATTAGCCAGGCATGGTGGCACATGCCTGTAGTCCCAGCTACTAGGGAGGCTGAGGTGGGAGGATCACTTGAGCTCAGGAGGTTGAGACTAGAGTGAGCTATGATCATACCTCTGCACTCCAGCCCTGGGAGACAGAGCAAGACCCTGTCTCAAAATAATAAATAAATAAACAGGCTGGGCACAGTGACTCATTCCTGTAATCCCAGTACTTTGGGAGGCCGAGGCAGGTAGATCACTTGAGGTCAGAAGTTTGTGACCAGCCTGACCAACATGGTGAAACCCCATCTCTAATAAAAATACAAAAATTAGCTGGGTATGGTGGTATGTGCCTGTAATCCCAGCTACCTGGGAGGCTGAAGTGGGAGAATCTCTTGAATCAGGGAGGTGGAAGTTGCAGTGAGCTGAGGCGACAAAGAGAGACTCTGTCTCAAATAATAATAATAATTAATAAGTGAATAAATTACTTGATAGTGATCAAGGATCAGACAGAGGGTGAGGTCTTCACATGGGATGAGTACATTTCATTCATTTGGCTGCCATGGCAAATTGCCACAAAGTTGGTGCTTAAAACATCAGAAATGTATTCCCTGACAGTTCTGGAGGCCAGAAATCTGGAAACAAGGTGGCAGCAAAGCCGTGCTCCCTCCAGAACTTCTACAGGAGGAGCCTTGCTTGCCTCTGCCAGCCTCTAGTGGTCCCAGGCACTCCTTGTCATGAAGCTGCATCACTCCAGTCTCCGCCCCCATCTTCACGTGGCCTTCTCCCTTATATCTCTCTGTATTCCCCTTTGCTGCCTCATACAGAAACTCATCATTGGTTTTAGGGGCCACCCTAACCCAGGATGACTTCATCTTGAGATTCTTACCTTAGTTATATCTGCGAAGGCCATTATTCCAACTAAGATCGCATTCAGGGGTTCCGGGTAGACATATCTCTGGGAAGCAGGAAGGACCACGCAATCTACTATACCGAGTAGAAAAGCTTCCTGCTCAAGCTCGTGTCGCGTTCAGACGGCCCTTAGCAAATGCCGACTGTGTAACCCTGGGTGCCTAGCTTCAGTGGTGCCACATGGGGCTGATGCTAAGGTTTGCAAGCAGTCCTGCCAGAACACAGGACACACTGAGGATCAGAAGTGTTTTTCTTAGCTGGATGTGGGGACTCGCCCCTGTTGTCCCAGTGCTTTGGGAGGCCGAGGTGGGAGGACTGCTTGAGGCCAAGAGTTCAAGACAAGAAATCAAGACAAGTCGAGATAAGACTGGGCAACACAGTGAGACCCTGTCTCACAGAAAAAAAGAAAGTGAGAAAGAAGGAAGGAAGGAAGGAAGGAAGGAAGGAAGGAAGGAAGGAAGGAAGGAAGGAAGGAAGGAAGGAAGGAAGGAAGGAAGGGGAGAGGGGGGAGAAAGAAAGAGAGAGAAAGAACGGAAAGGAAAGGAAAGAAAAGGAAAGGAAAAGGAAAAGGGAAAGGGAAAGGGAAAGGGAAACGGAAACGGAAAGGGAAAGAAAAGTTAGCAGGCATAGTGATAAGCATGGTTCCAGCTACCCAGGAGGATTGCGTGAGCCCAGGAGTTCAAGGCTGTAGTGAACTGTGATCACGCCACTGAACTCCAGCCTGGGCAACATAGCAAGACCCTATCTTTAAAAAAGGAAAGAAGGAAGAAAGAAGTGCTTTTCTTTACATTCTAAATACTAAAATTATTTTTCAGTCTCTCAAACCTAAAAGGCTACCCTGAGCTTCTTATACTTCGCTATGGTGTCAAATCCCAGCAGTGTATTTGGCAACCAACCTTTTGGTAACTGAGAGCTTCCATGTTCACTTTAGGGCAGGAGACACTGACACTGAGGCTTTGAAAGGAACAAGAGAGGGAGCCCTGTGTCGGACCGCACTCAGGAATCCTGGTTTGTAAAGAAAATAGTGCAATGGCCAGGCAGGTAGCTAGGAGGACAAGAGGACAGCCTCAATAAATTGGATGGCAATCCATGAGCTGAGATTTCGGGGTCTCTTGATGCAAGCTGAAAGGTCCCCTGTTACCGATTCAGACTTTGTATGATCAGCCTATGCAACGCAGTTTTCCACATCTGAATGTTCTTCTCGTCCTATTTTGCTGTTATCACACCATCAAGAATAAAGAAACGGCCAGAAACCTACCTGGCACTCACAATGATTGGAAGTAGGAAGGAAACAGGCAAACGGAAGAAGCTTAATGGAATGTGGCACTTCTAATTGGATCGTATTGCGTTTTAGTGCCCTCCTTTACCATGTAAGTCTAGACACTGTGATATATACGCAGAGAGGAAAAGAGCAACATGGATCTCAACAGCCAATGAATTCATGCCTTCTCCCCACTCCCTGTCACTAAAGCTTTTGTATTCCTAAATTTATCGAACTCCCTCCAGCCTACAGAAAAGTTTTTCTGGCCAGGTGCAGTGGCTCATGCCTGTAATCCCAGAACTCTGGGAGGCCGAGGCGGGCGGATCACCTGATGTCGGGAGTTCGGGACCAGCCTGACCAACCTGGAGAAACCCGGTCTCTACTAAAAACACAAAATTAGCCGGGCATGGTGGCACATGCCTGTAATCCCAGCTACTCAGGAAGGCTGAGGCAGGAGAATCACTTGAACCTGGGAAGCAGAGGTTGCAGTGAGCCAAGATCGTGCCACTGCACTCCAGCCTGGGCAACAGAGTAAGACTCCATCTCAAAATGATAATAATAATATATTTTAGGAATAATCAGAAAAATGTTCTCACTTTGGAGGATGAAGTTATCTGCTGGGAGCAGTAAAATGAGGAATCACAAAGAGGAAAGAAAGAGGTAAGAGCAGTTCGCAGGCGGGAGAGTGATGTCACTGAGGCGGTAAAATGCAGTCTTGGCTGGACGCGGTGGCTCACGTCTGTAAATCTCAGCACTTTGGGAGGCTAAGGCAGGTGGATCACCTGAGGTCAGGAGTTCGGGCAGCCTGGCCAACAAGATGAAATCTCATCTCTACTCAAAATACAAAAAATTAGCTGGGCATGGTGGCACATGCCTGTAATCCCAGCTACTTGGGAGGCTGAGGCAGGAGAATTGCTTGAAATGGGGAAGTGGAGGTTGCAGTGAGGCGAGATCGCACCATTGCACTCCAGCCTGAGTGACAGAGCAAGACTCTGTCTCACAAAAAAAAAAAAAAAAAAATGCATTCTTGGTCATGATGTTGTGGTTCCCTCAGCCTAGCATGTCTACCTTGCCTCCCTTGCTCAGGCCCTTGTCCCAGGGGCAGCCTATTCAGACTTTACAGTGTGTATTAAACATCCCTGGCTGGAGAGGACATAGAGTCAGTAAAGATCTGGGATTTTTTTTTTTTTTTTTAAGGCTCAAGTGACCCTCCCAACTGAGACTCCTGAGTAGCTGGGATTAAAGGTGTGTACCACCGTGCCTGGCTGGTTTTTTTTGTTTGTTTGATTTTTTTTTTTTTTAAGTTTTTGTAGAGATGGGGTCTCACTTTGTTGCCCAAGCTGGTCTTGAAATCCTGGTCTCAGATGATCTTCCCACCTCAGCCTCTCAAAGTCCAGGGATTACAGGTCCGAGTCACCACGCCCAGTCAAGGTCTGGGTTTTGCAACAACCACAGAGACACCATCTCTATGGTGCTATAGGGAGAAGTCACTGGGGCACACAGCCACTGGCGGCTACTTTCACTCAACCTCAAAAATAATACTCTAGCTGCTAGTGAGAGGGGAATAAAGAGAGGGCAAAGCCTGGAAGTCGGAGGTTAGAGGCTGACAATGCTGCAGGCATTTTTCCTGGTCAAAAGAAAAGAGAAAAAAAAGTAGGTTTACAGGTGGATACCAAAGCCAATATTGGACAAGCAGTGCCAAAGGAAGCAAGAGAAGGAGGGAGTGCCTATGCTACCTTAAGGTGCTGGACTTATACGATTATGTGCTCCAGACAATTGTGTATATGTGTAGTGCTTTAGCCTCTGTATGGGTGAGGAAATGATAGCTGCTATAACAAAGAGACCCAAAAATTCAATGGCTCAAACAAGATAAAAGTTTATGTCTTATTCATCTAACAGTCCAATTTAAGAATTCCGGGTGGGTTTGTCCCCTTTCCAGGGTGGCCCATGGCAGTCCTTCCACACATGACTTCCAAGGATGTCCAAGTTTTGGCCAAACCAGACTGCAAGAATAGTGGCAAGAGAGTTGAGTTCAGGGCTAGAGACTTCCTCTCAAACAAGTAAATGGGAAGTTGCTCCCAACATTTCTGTTCATATTCCATCTATGAGAGCTGGGTTGTATAGCCAGAGCTTGCTGCAAAGTGGGACATGAGCCGGGGGAATGTAGCCCCTGCAAATGCAGCCAAAATCCACAGTAGTATTCTAATACTAAGGAAGACTGGGAGAACAGAGTCTGGTGAAGCAGACTCCGCCATCATTTTTCTTCACCTGGTCAATGCCTTTATGGATATGTTAGTTCATTTTGCATTGCTATAAAGGAATACCTGAGACTGGGTAATTTATAAAGAAAAGGAGGTTTATTTTTTTTATTTTTTATTTTTTTGAGACAGAGTCTCACTCTTCACCCAGGCTGGATTGCAGTGGCACAATCTCGGGTCACTGCAACCTCTGCCTTGGCCCAGGTTCAAGCAATTCTCCTGCCTCAGCTTCCCAACTAGCTGAGATTACAGGTGCCCGCCACCACGCCCAGCTAATTTTTGTATTTATAGTACAGATGGGGTTTTACCATGTTGGCCAGGCTGGTCTCAAACTCCCGACCTTCAGTGATCTGCCCATCTTGGCCTTCCAATGTGCTGAGATTATAGGCATAAGCCACCACACCCAGCCCAGAAAAGGGGTTTATTTGGCTGACAGTTCTGCAGGATGCACACGCATGGCACCAGCATCTGTCTGGCTTCTGGTAAGGGGTCAGGGAGTTTATAATCACAGAGGAAAGTGTCCGGGGAGCAGGCGCGTCACATGGTGAGAGCAGAAGCAAGAGAGAGGAGGAGAAGGTGCTAGACCCTAACAACCAGATCTGGCATGAAATCATTACTGTGGTGAGGGCACCAAGCCATTCACGAGGGATCCACCCCCAGGACCCAGACACCTCCCACTAGGTCCGACTTCCAACAGTGGGGCTCACATTTCAACATGAGATGTGGAGGGGAGAAATATCCAGACAGTATCAATGGATAACATCTGACTCTTTTTTTTTTTTTTTTTTGGCTAAAGAAAGTGCCCAGTTTATTGCTAGACCAGACAAGTGTTTATTCCAAATTGTGATCAAGATAGAATAATTAAGCACTTTCCTTATATAATGAAAATTACCATTATCCTATTAGTGCAATCAGCTTTCTGAGTTTATTGATACTGCATTAATATTAAAATAGGCTGGGCATGGTGGTGGCTCATGCCTGTAATCCCAGCACTTTGGAAGGCCGAGGCAGAAGATCACTTGAGGTCAGAAGTTTGAGACTACATGATGGACTACATGATGAAACTCCATCTGTACTAAAAATACAAAAATTAGCCAGGCATGGTGACACATGCATGTAGTCCCAGCTACATGGCTGAGGAAGGAGAATCGCTTGAACCAGGGAGGCAGAGGTTGTAGTGAGTTGATATCGTGCCACTGCATTCCAGCCTGGGTGACAGAGGGAGACTCCATCTCAAAAAAGAAAAAAATTAAATTAGAATAAACAGATGTTAATAGGCAGCATGCATATTTGATATGCCTTTATTTTCTTCTGCTTTAGGATGGCACTTCATTCTTAAGTGTGTGAGTAAAGGAAGCAAAATTCTAGTAAGCTATATTGATGGTATGTAAAAGAAATATAGGAAAGGTTTACATGTCATTTGTTAGATTCCTGCTAAGTATTTTAAGTGGTAGGGTATATAAAAATAATATTTTAAATTATTAAAACACCTTGGTATTGGCTCATTTGATTACACTATAAATTTTTCTCTAAAGGCAAGTATGGTATTTTATATTTTCTAACAATAATCCTATTCTTCCCTTTTCCTTATATTTTTCTTTGGTATTTTCCTGATGTATTAGAAAATTATTTTCAAGTATAAGACTGGTTTGTAAAAATACCTACATATTGTGTGAGATGATCATTATCATTTTTTTCTCCACTACCTTCTCATCAAATAAAGACAGACAAGAGTGATATAACAGTTGCCAAAGAAACAAAAGGCATCCCAGTTATTTCTGTGCTGGGATGGCTCTTGGCTTGCTGTTGCTGGAAAGCAAACAAGATACAGCCAAGAAATTGTGCCGTCGTTGCCTGGTTGGAAGGAAAGTTAGGGGTGCATATTCGGTTCAAGATGACATTCAGGGAGGACCCAATGTCAGTGTTCTGCCAAGTCACACACAAGGAGAGAAAATCTATAATGACAGTTCAAATCTGTCTTCCCCCAGCAAATTGTGTCCGCCCTGTTATAAACGGTAACAACGGCACAGGAAATAGCTGACCTTTTTGCCATTGGTTAAGAGTTATTGCTAGCTCCTAGTTGGCTGATAGCTTGAGTCTCTGAAAAACAAGGAATATTTCAGAAACCTAATTATGAAGAAGAGATACGTGCAATTTCCAGGTAAATGAAGCAAGTCTTGTACATGCCCAGATGTGACCAGGCCTCTGTTATATGAGCCCTGGCAAGTTAAACAGGCTATATCTTCTTGTTTGAAGCAGCTAAGAATGTCCCAAGCTCACTGCAATGCTAGGAGGCCCCGGCACTGACTCTTGAGAAAACGTTTGAGACTAAACATGAAAGTTGCTCCCTAACCCGCAGTGTTATCATTGCAGTTGTTAACAAGATAAAGTAAATAAACCTAAACTCTCAGTGAACTTATTTCTCAGTTTATTGAATTTAATTTCCTGACATGCTGCACTGGGTGCCCGGAATACAAAGATGCATAAAGCCTGGTTCGGTGAGAGAGATGGTTATGGAGACATATGATGACGGCAACTGAGAAACAGTCTAGGCAGACCCCGATCCCAGAGGAGGAGCAAAGATATCTCCCTGGAGATCAGGGAGGGCTCACAGCCAGGGATGCTTGAGATCAGGCAGACAAGAGGCATGCCTATGTTTAACCCAGAAAGCAACGAAAAATTTGCTGGCCGGGCATGGTGGCTCACACCTGTAATCCCAGCACTTTGGGAGGCCAAGGTAGGTGGATCACAAGGTCAGCAGTTCCAGACCAGTCTGGCAAATACGGTGAAACCCCATCTCTACTAAAACCACAATAATTAGCTGGGCATGGTGGCAGGCACCTGTCATCCCAGCTACTTGGGAGGCTGAGGCAGGAGAATTGCTTGAACCCAGGAGGCAGAGGTTGTAGTGGACTGAGACTGCGCCATTGCACTCCAGCCTAGGTGACAGAGCAAAGTTCTGTCTCAAAAAAAAAAAAAAAAAAAAAAGAACAGTTTGCATATTACTTGTGGGATAACCTTTTTTGGGGGGCAGTGGTTTCATTGGAAAGTTAAATAATAGTTATTAATAGTTATGATGACTACCATTTTGTTGCAGGAAGGCAGGGACCCCAAATGGAGGGACCAGCTGGAGCTGTGGTAGAGGAACATAAATTGTGAAGATTTCATTTTAATATGGACATTTATCAGTTCCCAAATAATACTTTTATAATTTCTTACACCTGTCTTACTTTTATCTCTTAATCTTGTTATCTTCGTAAGCTGAGGACGTACGTCACCTCAGGACCACTGTGATAATTGTGTTAACTGTACAAATTGATTGTAAAACATGTGTGTTTGAACAATATGAAATCAGCGCACCTTGAAAAAGAACAGAATAATAGCAATTTTTAGGAACAAGGGAAGACAACGATAAAGTCTGACTGGCTGTGGGGTTGGGCAAAAAGAGCCATATTTTTCTTCTTGCAGAGGAGCCTATAAACATACATGTAAGTAGGGAAAATATCGCTAAATTCTTTTCCTAGCAAGGAATATTAATATTAATACCCTGGGGAAAGAATGCATTCCTCAGGGGAGGTCTATAAACAGCCGCTCTGGAAATGTCTGTATTATGCGGTCGAGATAAGGACTGAGATGCGCTGTGGTGTCCTGCAGTACCCTCAGGTTTACTAGGGTGGGGAAAAACCCAGCCCCGGTAAATTTGTGATCAGACCAGTTCTCTGCTCTCGAACACTGTTTTCTGTTGTTTAAGATGTTTATCAAGACAATACGTGCACTGCTGAACATAGACCCTCATCAGTTCTGCTTTTACCCTTTGCCTTTTGATCTTTGTTGGACCCTTATCGGTAGTTCTCCTTTTTGCCCTTTGAAGCATATGATCTACTCCCTGTTCTTACATCCCCTCCCCTTTTGAAACCCTTAATAAAAAACTTGCTGGTTTGAGGCTCAGGTGGGCATCACGGTCCTACTGATATGTGATGTCACTCCCAGTGGCCCAGCTGTAAAATTCCTCTCTCTGTACTCTTTCTCTTTATTTCTCAGCCGGCTGACACTTACGGAAAATAGAAAGAACCTACGTTGAAATATTGGGGGCAGGTTCCCCCAATACCATTTATTGAGTTATGCTACTGTACTAAGCTGGATATAAATACAGATATATAAAATTAGTTTACTAGAGCTACCATAACGAAATCATTAACTGGGTGACTTAAACAATAGAAATTTATTTTCCTTCCAGCTCTAGAGGCTGAAAATCCAAGATCAAGGTGGTGAGCAGGGCTGGTTTCCTCTGAGGACTCCCTCCTTGGCTTGCAGATGGCTGCCTTGTTGCTGCTTCTTCATGTGGCTGTCCCTCTGTGCACATATGCCCCTGCTGTCTCTCTGTGTATCTTAGCCTCCTCTTCTTATAAGGACGCCAGTCCATTTGGGTCTTGTTTTTGTTTTCGTTTTGCTTTGTTTTGTTTTTGGAGATAGAGTTTCACTCTGTCACCCAGGCTGGAGTGCAACGGCGCTATCTCAGGTCATTGCAACCTCTGCTTCCTGGGTTCAAGTGATTCTCCTGCCTCAGCCTCCCGAGTAGCTGGGATTACAGGCATGTACCACCACACCCAGATAATTTTGTATTTTTTAGTAGGGACAGGGTTTTGCTATGTTGGCCAGTCTGGTCTTGAACTCCTCAAGTGATCTGCCTGCCTCAGCCTCTCAAAACACTGGTATTACAGGCGTGAGCCACTGCGCCTGGCTGACACCAGTCCATTTGGATTAGAGCCCACCTTGAGCTTCATTTTAACTTAATTACCCCTTTAAAGATCCTATCTCCAAATATAATCACATTCTGAGATAGAAGGGGTTAGGGCTACAATATATGAATTTTGGGAGCATACATTTCAGCTTATAATACATATGTGTCCATGTATATACTTAAACATATAATTTTATCTGCAACCACCCTATAATGGTCCTGCCATTCCATTTTACAGATGAGGAACTGATGCTCAGATAGGCTTAATAATTAGCCCAATGTCACCTAATTAATAAGTGTCAGGAAATGTAAACCCAGGACTGTCTGACTGCAAAACCCAGGCTTTTAACCACCATGCTATACTTTGAAGGGAGAGAAAAATAAGTAGCAGTTATAAAAATTCTTCTGTGTTACCTGGTATCCGTTTGCACACTCAGCCATGCCATTAATTGGCCCAACATTTATTGTGTGCTTATGACGTATCCCAGGTAACAGGAGAAGTTGTGACTCTTTCATGAGAGAGTTGCAGAATTAAATTGGAAATAATTTTATATTTGGAAGAACTGTGCAGTTCTCCCAGACAGGAAACCTACTGCAGGGGAGCGGTTAGAATTCTATCAGGCTCAGGGATATTTAGAGCTAGGAAAACAAGTATCCAAAATCCAGTCAGTGGATGTGGGCTTATAGACACTGTAAAGAGATAGTAGAAGATTTGGTAATGTAAAACTTGAACTTAAAGGATATGAAATTATGTGCCCACCTTCTGTAAGTTATGGAATCACTGACATAGCACCTAGGGTAGGGCTCAAAGTATTCCCACTCTATTGTAGACATGGATTCTGTTGCATCCTCCGAAAAAATTATCTTGAGAAGGCAATCCCTAACTGTGATTGTTCTTTAGTGGACAAGAGTATTTAACCTTGAGAGAATTCAAAATGAAGTATAGAAATGTTTAAGAGCACCAGGCACAGTGGCTCACGCTTGTAAACCCAGCACTTTGGGAGGCCGAGGTGGGTGGATTACTTGAGGTCAGGAGTTCGAGACCAGCCTGGTCAACATGGGGAAACCCCATCTCTATTAGAAATACAAAAATCAGCTGGGTATAGCGTCGGGTGCCTGTACTCCCAGCTACTTGGGAGACTGCAGCAGGAGTCAGAGGAGGCAGGAGGCAGAGGTTGCAGCGAGCCAAGACTGTGTCACTATACTGTAGCCTGGGAAACAGAGCAAGACTCTGTCTCAAAAAAAAAAGAAAAGAAAGAAAGAAATTTTTAAGGGAGTGAAACTTGTACTACTGATATCTCAGTATTAAGGAATCTGGACATACTAATAATATAGTACTTATAATACTTGTTATGGACTGAGTATTTGTTCCCCCGAAAATTCATATGTTGAAATATTTTTTATATAAATATATATATTTGGGTTTCTGTGGGATTTTTTCAGTAGAGACAGGGTCTCACTCTGTCACTCAGACGGGAGCGCAGTGGCACAATCATAGCTCACTGCAGCCACAAACTCCTGGGCTCCAACCATCCTCCCACCTCAGCCTCCTAGTAGCTGGAACTGCAGGCACACACCACCCCTCTTGACTACTTTTTCAATTTTTTTTTTTTTTTTTTTTTTTTTTTTTGAGACGGAGTCTTGCTCTGTCACCAAGGCTGGAGTGCAGTGGCCGGATCTCGGCTCACTGCAAGCTCCGCCTCCCGGGTTCCGGCCATTCTCCTGCCTCAGCCTCCCGAGTAGCTGGGACTACAGGCGCCCGCCACCTCGCCCGGCTAATTTTTTGTATTTTTAGTAGAGACGGGGTTTCACCGTGTTAGCCAGGATGGTCTCGATCTCCTGACCTCGTGATCCGCCCGTCTCGGCCTCCCAAAGTGCTGGGATTACAGGCTTGAGCCACCGCGCCCGGCCATTCAATTTTTTTTTGAAATGGGGGTTTTGCTATGTTACCCGGACTGGTCTCGAACTCTTGGGCTCAAGAGATCATCCTGTCTCGTCACCAAAAGTGCTAGGATTACAGGCGTGAGCCACCATACCCAGCCTAGACTTATGTTTTTAAGTTGAAAGTTTACTACGTTTTATGTAATATTGGCACTTAGAGTTAAGGCTGGCTATATGGTCATGTTTAATGATTAAATTTATAAAAATTAAACATTTTAGTCAGGCAAGTTGGCACACACCTGTAATCCCAGTTACTCAAGGAGACTGAGGCAGGAGGATCACTTGAGGTCAGGAGTTCAAGACCAGCCTGAGCAACACAGCAAGGCCCACCATCTCAAGAAAAAAAAGAGATAATTAAACATTTTGGAAAGTTTAACAGCCAGACATCTGAGTTACTTTAAAGGGAAATAAATACATTAATGGGTTATTATTGCAGTTTCAAATAAGTATAAGTTTAGATTTATAAACGGGACCAAATATTAATCAAAGGCGCCCCTCCTACAGTGTTGCGATTTGCTAGATTTATAAACAGAAATTTCTAAATTGACCTGAAAAGAAAGAACTTGATTTTTTGATATGTAACCTAAATAAATGGCAATTTTTAAAATCGAAGTAAACCCCTGAAGAAGCTTCCTGTGGACAAAGCAGAAAAAGGTGTAGTTGGAACCTAAGAAAGGAGGCATCTGAACTGGGAGTCAGGGGAAAGCTTTACAGAGGAAGAACTGAAGATAGGTATGAGTGTGTCCAGCAAATTAAATAGGGGAGGTCAGTGCATCCAGGTAGGGCCAGGCGTGGTGGTTCACATCTGTAATCCCAGCATTTTGGGAGGCTGAGGCGGGCAGATCACTTAAGGTCAAGAGTTTGAGACCAGCCTAGCCAACATGATGAAACCCCGTCTCTTCTAAAAATACAGAAATTAGCCAGGCATGGTGGCAGGCAGCTATAATCCCAGCTACTTGGGAGCCTGAGGCAGGAGAATCACTTGATCCTGGAGGCGGAGGTTGCAGTGAGTCGAGATCATGCCTCCACACTCCAGCCTGGACAACACAGCAAGACTCCGTCTCAAACAAAAAAAAAAAAAAGAAAGAAAAAGAAATATATGAACAACAGCTACAAGTAATTCAGCATTCCTGAGTCAAAAATCAAGCTGGGAAACAGATCCCAGTGATGTCAGCTAGGTATGAAGGGACTTGTGTCCCAGGTAAAGGCATTTCTGTTTTAACCTGTAGGCAATAGTAAGACATTGAAGAATTTCCCTCACATTTGATCTGATTTGCCTGGTTAGGAGCTCACAGTTGAAAAATAAAGTGAACCAACACTAAAGACAGGAAAACGATTAAAGTCTAGATAAATGATTTTGGAGAGTGGGAGGGAAAATGAGGATAGGAAAAGTAAAACCAAGCTGAGGGCAAAATGCATACCTAAAGTACATTCTCTTGAGTCATGGATACGTTGCTAGCGGTAAGCTGCAAAATTTATCAAATAGCAATGAAGGAAGGAAGGAGAGAGAGAGAGAAGGAAGCTGACTCAGAAACTGAGGGGAGAGGATTGGGCTAGAAATGTGTTTTAGGCATCAAGAACAAACAGATGGTAATTTTTGAAGCCATGAGTATAAATGATTTTCCAAAGAGTGGGCAGAGAATAGGGAAGAGAAAAAGGCTAAGGATAAATCAGAAGGAAAGTCAACATTGAAGGTGTAGGGAGCAGAAAAACAATTGGGTCAATGTAATTGTGAAAGTTCAGTCCAAGAAGCAGGAGTGACCATTCAGAAGCATGAGGTATCAGGATATCACAGGAGCTGAGGTTTTCAGAAGATGGAAGAAGCTGGGCACAGTGAACTTGAACTTGGGCTAGGAGTTCAAGCCAGAAGTTTGAGACCAGCCTGGACAAGACACCATCTCTAAAAGAAAAAGGGAGGCTGAGGCGAACGGATCATGAGGTCAGGAGATCGAGACCATCCTGGTCAACATGATGAAACCCCATCTCTACTAAATACAAAAAATTAGCCAGGCCTGATGGTGCACACCTGTAATCCCAGCTACTCAAGAGGCTGAGGCAGGGGAATCACTTGAATTCGGGAGGCAGAGGTTGCAGTGAGCCAAGATTGCATCATTGCACTCTAGCCTGGCAACAGAGCGAGACTCCAGCTCAAAAAAAAAAGGTAGAAGGAAGTGTGCGCAGATGTTACCAAGAAGACCCATAATACAAAAACTAGTATTGTGAGGATCTACCCAGCCAGGTTTGGGAAGATGGCCCTACCCTTACCTGTGTAATATTTCTAAAAATAATAAAGGAAGCTAGGCATGGCGGCTCTCTCCTGTAATCTCAGCACTTTGGGAGGCCAAGGCAGAAGGACTTCTTGAGCTCAGGAGTTTGAGGCCAGCATAGGCAACATAGTAAGACCCCATTTCTACAAAAAATTTAAAAATTATTCGAGCGTGGTGGCACATACCTGTAGTCCTAGCTACCCTGGAGACTGAGTTGGGAGGAGCGCTTGAACCCACGAGATGGAGGCTGCAGTGAGCTATGATTGTGCCACTGCAATCCAGCCTGGGCAACAGAGTGAGACTCTGTCTCTAAAAAGTAAATCAATCATAATAAAGGGGAAAAGGGTTTTCTCTGCCTTCAAATTGCCTCCTTCTATTTTCCTTATGGGCATGAGATCCATTAAGCTTCTTAACCAACAAACAGTCTTTGGTCAGTGAACCCTCAGTAACATTCAATCCCTATGTCCACCTCTGCCTTTAGGAAGCTCATCCCCTCCTTGGCTTCAGCTCTTTGCGGGTTTAGCCCTCATCCCTCCCTTTCGCTCCCACTTCCCCACCTTTCTGCCCTCTCTTCTCCCTCGTGCCCACTCTCTGCAGGCATTTCTCAAGGCTCAGTGTTCAGCCCTCTGTTCATCTCGTTCTACACTCCTGGAGTAATTCTGCTGGACTGATTTGATTTCCTTCTTTAGCTATAATTTTGTGACAGATATTTCCCAGAAATCATAAAATGTTGCTATTGTTGTTGTTCAATACATCATTGCAGGGAAAGAACCGCTGGATGTGTATGTCCTACATTCAAAATCACAGATACAAAGTGCTGCACATACCCCATCCATTATTCCCCTATTCTCTTGCTCTATTATTATTTCCAAGTAGCTCTAGGCAGCTTGGTGCTTCCAAGCTTCTGGGACTGTTGGCAGGAATAATAATGACTTATCCAACTGCAGCGACAAATCCAACCGCACAACCACTATTCCTGCAAGTGAGTTGAAAATGTATGGTGGTGCCTGCTATACCTCACCCCTGAGAATGCACTGCATCCGCCAAACTCATATTGTCGGCCTCATCCATGCAAGCGGGGACATAGTATTAGCCTCTTCTAGTTATAATGTTAGCATATTTCATTGATTCTAAGGCTACATATTTTTCACATTGTAACTTCAGAAATTGAGATGCACTCTACAATTACAGTTAGCACTTTTCATTGTTATTGGAACATAAAATAACGATGTGTTTTATAATCTACAGTGTCACGCATCTGATGAAATTTGAGTATTTGAAGAACAAGATGCAAAAATAAATTAGTTTCATCTATTGTACAACTTGGTGACTATAGTTAATCACGTTGACTGTTTTTGGTTTTTTGGCTTTTTTAAGAGATGGGGTCTCGCTCTATTGCTCAGCCTGGAGTGCAGTGGCTATTCACATGTGCAATCATAGTGCACTACAGAGCCTCAAACTCCTAGGCTCTAGCGATCCTCTTCCTCAGCTGCGACTCCCGAGTAGCTGGGACTACAGGCATGTGCAACTTGTATTTTGAAAATTGCTAAGAGAGTAGATTTTGTGCTCCTATTACAAAAACAAATAAGTAAGGTAATGCACATGTTAATTAGCTCAACTGAGCCATTCCACAATGTTTACATATTACAAAATGTCATGTGGTACACAATAAATATACACAATTTTATTTGTCAAATTTTTAAAGTGTTTTCTTTTTGTTTTGTTTTGCTTTATTCTGAGATGGAGTCTCGCTCTGTTGCCCAGGCTGAAGGGCAATGGCGCAATCTCGGCTCACTGCAATCTTCACCTCCCAGGTTCAAGTGATTATCCTGCCTCAGCCTCCCGAGTAGCTGGGACTACAGGCGTGCATCACCACACCCAGCTAATTTTTGTATTTTTAGTACAGAAGAGGTTTCACCATGTTGGCCAGGATGGTCTCGATCTCCTGACCTCGTGATCTGCCCGCCTCGGCCTCCCAAAGTGCTGGGATTACAAGTGTGAGCCACCATGCCTAGCCATTTGTCAAATTTTTAAGTGTTTTTTTTTCTTTCTTTCCAAGATGGAGTCTTGTGCTGTCACTCAGGCCGGAGGGCAGTGGTGTGATCTTGGCTCACTGCAACCTCCACCTCCCGGGTTCCTACAATTCTCAACTCAGCCTCCCGAGTAGCTGGGATTATAGGCAAGAGTCACCGTGCCCAGCCTTCAGTGTGTTTTTAAAATAAATTAGTTTCGCTTTGGAAGACAATAAGCACAGTGTTTAAAAGGTAGATTTAGAAGTCAGACACACTGGGTTTACATTTCGGCTCTGACACTTACTAGTGCTAATAACTAGAAAACGTTGCTTCATCTCTCCAAGTCTCCATTTTTCTAAGCTGAAAAATTGGACTAAGAGACTGGCAATATCTACCTCATAGGGTTTTTAGAGGTTTAAACCCTGTTGTGTGATGTGCTAAGACAATGCCTGGAAGCTGGTAAATGCTCTGTCTGCTACATCCCAGTCTTCCTGTATTTGTCAAAAGGAAAAGCTGTAAGATGTATAGGAACAATATTGGACTTGTATTTTGACTGAACCAGGCAAACAACTCTCTAATGACTCTAATCAAAGAGAGAGAAAAAATAAACAGCCCATAATTCAGGGTTGAATAGAGTCATAAAACAGGCAAAGCAAATTCTCATGCTTGTAAATCAAGAAAAAGTTTCTACAGTAATAGATCAATGCCATTTCTTCTTCCCTACCTCACACTACTGAAAATGGTACAGGGCATACATTACGTATTAAATCCAAATTTACTCAATAAGAAGATAGCCCCCTTCCTTCTGAGATTACCCAGTCAGCATTCTACAGCTTACTAAGCTGACTAGAGTCAATCAGAATCAAGATATTTACCAAAATCTCTAGGTATATTTTAAGGGAGAAGACATAAAGCTGCATACAATATAGTCTGATTTTTACAAATATACATATATTCATAAAGAACTGAAATGATATATACCAAGTTACCTGCTGGATAGTAAGATTATGAAACTTTTTTGTTTTATCTTTTCATTTTTAATTTGTTTATGACTGAGATAAACTGCTCTGGTAAAAAAAAAAAAAAAAAAAAAGCAAATCATTTAATCTTTTTATTTATTTTATTATTTATTTATTTATTCATTTATATTTTTTGAAACAGGGTCTCACTCTGTTGCCCAAGCTGGAGTGCAATGGCATGATCTTGTCTCACTGTAACCTCCACCTCCTTGGTTCAAGCAATCCACCCACCTCAGCCTCCTGAGTAGCTGGGACTACAGGTGTGCACTACCACACCCAGCTAATTTTTTTATGTTTTGGTAGAGACAGGGTTTCACCATGTTGGCCAGGCTGGTCTCAAACTCCTGGCCTCAAGTGATCTGCCTGCCTCAGCCTCCCAAAGTGCTGGGATTACAGGCGTAAACCACTGGGTTCAGCTAATCTTTTTATATTATAAAAGAAAAAAGAATAACTTGTTTTTCACAGGATTTAGGAGAGATTCTCTTTAGCTAATGTCCCAGAGGTTGTTTTTATAAATTTAAACACACACTTTGGAGACATTAATTCAGTATTTCTTAGGAAGACTATTAAATAGTCCCCTGCAAGCTATTGCAGGATAGACACATAGTGATGATGTGTTCATACTAACTAATGAAAGGTTCACTTTAGCAGCTCAGAGTAAATCAGAATCTTCTAAGCAGGCTAAGTGAATTCAGCATAGAAGAGACAAAATAATCAGCTTACAAAGACACTGCTTGGGGTAACTATTTTCTTTGGGAACATGTAGGAAAAGAATTGTTATTTAAAAAATTAACAGTGGCTGGGCGCAGCGGCTCATGCCTGTAATTCCAGCACTTTGGGAGGCCAAGGTGGGTGGACCACCTGAGGTCAGGAGTTCAAGACCAGCCAGGCCAATATGGTGAAACCCTATCTCTACTAAAATACAAAAATTAACCAGGTGTGGTGGTGTACACCTGTAATCCCAGCTACTTGGGAGACTGAGGCAGGAGAATCACTTGAACCCAAGAAGCAGAGGTTGCAGTGAGCTGAGATTGTGCCATTGCACTCCTGCCTGAGCAACTGAGCGAAACTCTGTCTCAAGAAAAAAAAAAAAAAGCAAAAACAGCAGCAATGCAAAGTAATATTAATATCTGTTGTCCAATATGCCTTACTAAATAGACAAACAGTAGTAGCTAAAACCAAGAAATCCGCTTTTTTCCTGGTGTCATCTGTATATTGGTACATGTATAAACTGAACTGCTTGTATTAGTCCATTCTCACACTGCTATAAAGCTACTATCTGAGACTGGGTAATTTGTAAACAAAGTAACAAAGGAGGTTTAATGGACTCACAGTTCCACATGGCTGGGGAGGCCTCAGTAAACTTACAATCATGGTGGAAGGAGAAGCAGGGAATTTCTTCACAAGGCTACAGGAGAAAGGAGAGCATGGGAAACCGCCACTTATAAAACCATCAGATCTCATGAGAACTCACTCACTATCAGGAGAACAGCATGGGGGAAACTGCCCCCATGATCCAATCACCTCCTACCAGATCCCTCCCCCGACAAATAGGGAATACAATTTGAGATGATATTTGGGTGGAGACACATCCAAGCCATATCACTGCTATAACAAAGGGACCCCAAAATGATGACCCCTACAGAAGGGCTGGGTGCAGTGGCTGATGCCTGTAATCCTAGCACTTTAGGAGGCCTAGGAGGGTGGATCACCAGAGATCAGGAGTTTGAGACCAGCCTGACCAACATGGTGAAACCCCATCTCTACTGAGAATACAAAATTAGCCAGGTGTGGTGGTGCATGCCTGTAATCCCAGCTACTTGGGAGGCTGAGGCAGGAGAATCACTTGAACCCAGGAGGCAGAGGTTGCAGTGAGCCAAGATCCCACCATTGCACTACAGCCTGGGCAACAAGGGTGAAACTCTGTCTCAAAAAAAAAAAAAAAAAAAAATTAGCCTGGTGTTGTGGTGCATGCCTGTAGTCCCAGCTACTCGAGAGGTTGAAATGGAAGGATTGCTTGAGCCCAGGAGTTTGAGGCTACATTGAGCTATGAATGCAACTACTGCACTCCAGCCTGGGTGACAGAGAGAAACCCTGTCTCAAAATAAATAAATGAGTAAATAAATAAATAAATAACCATTCAGAAGTTCATTCTTGTGTCATTTCCAGAGGTGAGCACAGTGGGGTACAAGGTGGTGAGGCCGCTCTGCTCCAGAAGGTCCTCATTCTCATTGTTCCACCACCTGGTAGGGAGGGATCCTTGCCCAAATGGTCAGACTGGCTCACCATACCAAAGGAAGGGAATGGGGGAGGAAGTCAAAGGTGAGCAATTTCTCTTTAAGAAAATGATGTGGAAGTTGCACACCTCACTTCAACTCACAACTCAGTGATAAGAACTTAGATAGCCTCATCTGTTAGAAAAGAGGCTGGGCACTGTAGCCTCTACCTGGGAACTCTAGCCTCTACCTGCTACACCTCAAGGAGAGAGGTGTACACATCAAAAGAAAGGAGGGGAGGCTGGCTGCTAACCCATAGTTGCAATTTATGCCACAAAGAGTCTTTTTCTTTTTTTTAGAGACAGCATCTTGCTGTCACCCAGGCTGCAGGACGGTGCTGCAATTATAGCTCACTGCAGCCTCAGTCTCCTGGGTTGGGATCCTCCCATCCCAGCCTCCCGAGTAGCTGGGACTATAGGTGCATATCACCATGCCTGGCTAATTTTTTTTTTTTTTTTTTTGGTAGAGATGGAGGTCTCACTATGTTGTCCAAGTTGGTCTCCAAGTCCTGGCCTCAAGCGATCCTCCCACCTCAGCTTCCTAAAATGCTGGGATTATAGACATGAGCCACAGCACCAGGCCCAAATAACCGTTTTAAACAGCATGTTTCTAACTTAATTTTTATTTTTTTTCTTTTGGAGACAGACTCTCACTTTGTTGCCCAGACTGGAGTGCAGTGGTGTCAAATCAGCTCACTGCAACCTCCACCACCCCAGCTCAAGCAATCCACCCACCTCAGCTTCCCGAGTAGCTGGGACTACAGGCATGCACCACCATGTCCAGCTAATTTTTTATATTTTTAGTAGAGACAGGGTTTTGCCATGTTGGTCAGTCTGGTCTTGAACTCCCGGCTTCAAGTGATCTACCCGTCTCAGCCTCCCAAAGTGTTAGGATGACAGGCATGAGCCACCGTGCTTGACTTCTAACTTAAAATTTTATGTTCTTTTCTGTCTACCTACTTTCAAAATATGATTGATAAGGCACTGCCAGAGGCCACCAGACGCTGGAAAGGCAAGATTCCTCCCCTAGAGCCTCTGAAGGGAGTGCAGCCCTGCCTACACCTTGATTTCAGCCCAGTAACACTGATTTTGGACTTCCAGCCTCCAGATCTATGAGGGGATAATCTGTTGTAAACGATTCGGTTGTAGTAATTTGTTACAGAAGCTGTAGGAAATGAATATGGTGACATTGTCTGTGACTTCGGCCTTGGAAATTTTTTCATAGCCATAACCCTGAGCCAAAATGTTCCGTCCTAATTCTAACTTGACCTATAAATTGGAGTTAGTGATTTGAATCTAGCTGAGCGTTTACCTAAGAAAAAGAAGTCTCTAAATCTTTCTAAGCAAAAGGAGTGGGCTGTCATTGATATTTAGTTTCCTAAAACCCAGTATAAACAAGGGTGCCCTATTTGGGGAATTTGAGGGTAGAAAGAGAGAAGAAAATTCTCAAAGTTCATTTTTACTCATTAACTCCTTCCATAGTATTCATTGGCCACCTGCCATGGGCCAGGCACTGAGCTTGGAATTAGGAAACAACCATGTATAAAACAAAGTTCCCCCAAGGGGCTCTCTGTCTAGTTCAGCTTTCAGGGAGGGAGAAAGAAAAAGAAAGAAGGCCAAGATGGATACATAAATCTGAGAAACTCACTTTATGAAACGATGTACAAAACCATGTGAAATACTCCATCACACTTCTCTAAACCTTATAATACCATCTGTGAACAAAACAAATGTTTTGGGGGAAAAAAAAGCCTTCCTGAATGTGGAAATCAAGCCAGGAAGAAGGTCAGCATGTTACCTGACACAGAACAAGCCCCAGGGCAGACACAGAAACGAAGCATCCCAAAGCACAAGACATTAAGAAGGAATTAAAAAAAAAAAAAAAAAGGCACAGCACAGTATGTCAGGCAAAGGACCTCAAAATCGTATATAAAAGACACAAACATGTATGAGTTTATTAATTTCCGAAGCTGAAATCTTTTTATCAAGTGAGTCAAATGAATTAAAAACTAAATTACCATATTCATCAATCCATCTATATAAAACAATTTCCCTACCTTTAAAACCTACTGCAGCCAAAATTCTACTAGAGGTTGTCAGTCTGAAGCTCATACAATTATCTTCATATATCGGGGGTGAGAGGGGTCGTAATAATCTAGGGCGCAAACCTGAATTGCCCAAGGGAGCTGACTACATAATCAAATTATCCAGTTCAAAGGGCAAGTTGTATAATTCAAGACCATAAAGTAAAAGTCCTCCTGTGTTGTTTAATAGTAAGTTTCCATTGCTGACTATTTTCCTGTGAAATTGCGTTGCTTCTCCATTTTTTTTTTTTTGCATTTTTAGACACAATCGGTGGACATTTTTTCCACTGGAAAGTGGCAAAGTGACAAGCATTCTTGCTAAAGAAATCTAATATCACACATTCTGACAAATCTCTTTGGACTTCCTCACTTCATTCAAAGATTCAAGCTCGCCTGACAGACTGGTGGGACAGGCCAGCAGGAATCTTATTTGCCTTAGGGCCTGAATAGCTTCCTGGGAAATTCTGCCACCCAAGGGAAGCTCTCAAAGGTCAGACATTGGCTTGGCCCAGTAACAATGCCTCCCTGGTCCCAGAGGAAGGGTGATTCTGAGTGCAGCCTGGTCTGTGAATTAGATTTGTTCAGCAGCCCAGCCCCCATGGACTCATGTCAGAATCTTAGAGAGGGGTCTGAAAAACTAAACAGCAGTTTTTACTAAAATTTACTGATCAACTTTGACATCACTGAAAGTGGAAAGCCAGACGTTAAGTGTCTCTTGAGATGCATGGGGACGTCCGCTGCACCATCAAAAAAGTAATAACAATAATAACCAAATCAGAATCTCATCAAGCCTCCAGGCCTCATTATCACCAGTTTACAGGAATAGAAGGAACCTAGGAGCATTGTTGAACAACACCATGATAACACAATCAGCCAAATCCAGGATGCAGAAAATTCCACAGGACAAATGGCCAGCTTCCTTTACCAAATACAGAGTTCTAAAAAGGGATAGTGAGAATTATTGTAGGCAGCAAGAGACTCAGGAGACATGACCAACTACATGTGTGGACTGTCTTTATATCCGGATTTGAACAAACCATCTGCACAAAGACATTTGTGAGACAATTGGAGAAAATGGAACATAGACTGAGAATTAGGTAATATTAAGAAATTATTGGGGGATTTTTAGGGATGATAATGTTATTGTGCTTATATTGGGAAAAGAGTCCTTTGCCTTTTAAAGCTAGTAATTAAATACTTGGGGCCAGGACCAGTGGCCCATACCTGTAATCTTGCACTTTGGGAGGCTGAGGCAGGCAGATAACCTGAGGTTGGGAGTTCAAGACCAGCCTGGCCAACATGGCAAAACCCCATTTCTACTAGAAATACAAAAATTAGTGGGCCATGGTGGTGGTAGCCTGTAATTCTAGCTACTCGGGAGGCTGAGGCAGGAGAATCACTTGAACCTGGGAGGCAGAGGTTGCAATGAGCCGAGATCATGCCATTGCACTCCAGCAAGGGCGACGAGAGTGAAGCTCCATCTCAAAAAATACTACTAATAATAATTAAGTACTTGGCCAAGCACAGTGCCTCAAGTCTGTAATCCCAGCACATTGGGAGACCGAGGCAGGCAGATTGCTTGAACCTAGGAGTTCTAGACCAGCCTGGACAATGTACTGATACCCTATCTCTATAAAAAATTAACCAGGCATGGTGGTGCATGCCTATGGTCCCAGCTATCTAGGAGACAGAGGTGGGAGGATCACTCGAGCCCAGAAATTCAAGGCTACAGTGAGTCATGATTACGTCACTGCACTCCAGCCCAGGTGACAGAGCAAGAACCTATATCAAAAAACAATAATAATAAGACCAGACACGGTGGCTCATCCCTGTAATTCCAGCACTTTGGGAGGCCGAGGTGGGCAGATCACTTGAGATCGGAAGTTCTAGACCAGCCTGACCAACATGGTGAAACCCCATATCTACTAAAAATACAAAATTAGCCGGGCATGGTGGTGGCACGTGCCTGTAATCCCAGTTACTTGGGAGGCTGAGGAGGAGAATTGCTTGAACCCGGGAGGTGGAGGTTGCAGTGAGCCAAGATGGTGCCATTGCACTCCAGCCTGGGCAACAAGAGTGAAACTCTGTCTCAAAAGAAAAAAATAAATAATAAGAAGAATAACAGTAATAATTAAGTATTTCAGGGTAAAATGATATGATGTCTGGGATTTGCTTCAAAATATTTCAGTGGGAGGGTGGGGAGGATGATGAGGAAGGATAAAGTGAGCAGATAAAACAAGAATGATAAAATATTGATAACTATTGCAATTGGCCAATGTCTGCAGGTGATTCCTTATACTATTCTCTCTGTGTTTGGATATGTTTGAAGTTTCTATGACACCATTTTCTTTCTTTTTTTTTTGAGACAGAGTTTTGCTCTTGTCGCCCAGGGAGTGCAGTGGGGTGATCTCAGCTTACTGCAACCTCCGCCTCCCGGGTTCAAGCAATTATCCTATCTCAGCCTCCTGAATAGCTGAGATTACAAGTGCCTGCCACTACACCTGGCTAATTTCTTGTATTTTTAATAGACACGGGGTTTTGCCATATTAGGTAGGCTAGTCTCAAACTCCTGATTTTAGGTGATCCGCCCACGTCAGCCTCCCAAAGTGCTGGGATTATAGGCGTGAGCCACCATACCCGGTCTATGACACTATTTTCAAAGAGTACATAAAGCCCCATCTCACCTTCACCCTTACCTCTCATTACTTTGCCACATCAACTCTTTGCCTTAGATATCTTTGCACCCACCACCACACTCTCTTGAAAAATACTTTTCTGAACTGTCCTTCAATGCCCAATTCAAATTCCTGCTTCCTCCTCAAAGGCTTCCCTGATAGTCTCCCAAGAGCATGAGCCCTCTCTCTCTTTTCTGAACTCTCACAGCACTTCAAGTCAGTTGGTATCTGTCATCAGTAGCTTTTTTTTTTTTTTAATTAATTAATTTTTTTAGACGGGGTCCTGCTCTATGCCTAGGTTGGACTGCAATGGCATGCTTATGGTTCACTGTAGCCTAGGCCTTCCAGGCTCAAGTGATTTTCCCACCTCAACCTCCCTAGAAGCTAGGAGTACAGGCGTGTACCACGCTAATTTTTTTTTTTTTTTCCTTGAGACGGAGTTTCGCTCTTGTTGCCTAGGCTGCAGTGCAGTGGCGCAATCTCGGCTCACTGCAATCTCCACCTCCCAAGTTCAAGCAATTCTCCTGCCTCAGCCTCCCAAGTAGCTGGGATTACAGGCATGTACCACCATACCGAGCTAATTTTGTATTTTTCATGGAGATAGGGTTTCACCACGTTGGTCAGGCTGGTCTTGAACTCCTGATCTCAGGTGATCTGCCTGCCTCAGCCTCCCAAAGTGCTGGGATTACAGGCATGAATCACTATGCCCGGCCAATGCCTGGCTAATTTGTGTGTGCTATTTTGTAGAGACAGGATTTCACCATATTGCCCAGGCTAGTCTCGAGCTCATGGGCTCAAGCAATCTGCCTGCCTCGGCCTCCCAAAGTGCTGGGACTACAAGTGTGAGCCACCGCGCCCAGTTGCTTTATTTTCTTGATTAGCTTTTTCTCATTTTGCACCCCTGACTGGATCTGAAGCCCTCATAACACTGGCCACATGCTTGTTTGTTATTCTCTTAGCATGACCGCTTCACCCCGGAATCTGTCCAAAATAATTTTGACGAATGAATAAATGAGGGGAATGGCTCTTGAAAAGTGCCGACCTAAAGGACAACACACTAAGATAAGAATCTGGAAATGTGAGTGAGTCCTTGCATTAGGCAGGGTTACCAGGGATAGAAAACTCACTCTGGTTGAAGCCAAAAGCTGGAATGCATTATTTCCAATAACTAGAAAGAAGAGATGTAGATTCAGAGACCTAATAGGATTTTCAGTTCTCTCTCCACTTCCCCTTTTCTCCATCTCTAGGTTTGGTTGTGATAAACTCAGCTCTTAGCTCAGCTTTGCAACCTGGAAGGAAAAATAAAGTAATTTTTTTTCTCCCAACATGCACATATACAAATCTCAATGTAAGATTCTGATTGGTCCAAATCGCATCTCCTGCCAGTTCTTAGGCCAATCACTGCAGTGAAGGGAACGAGGCACTGTGATTAGCCAGATCTGGATCACAGGTGCTCCCTGTGGCCAGCAAATAGGCAGACCCATGAGAATTGCATAGTCAGGAGAGTGACAGTTTCCCGAAGAGAAAGAGAAGTACAGTTGCCAAAAGGATGGAGGAAAGGAATCCCGAGCAGAACCCCTCCTCTCCTCCCCTGCAGAGCAAATGATTTTGACCGACTACTTAGCAACAACACAATAATTGTCATGACTTGTTGCGCTCTTACTATTATCAAAGAACGTGCCAGTACTGTGTAATGTAAATATAATTCCCTTTATAAAATAATGTAATGTATATACATCTAGCCCTCTGAATAACTCAAAAGGTAGGTGTTATTAGGCCCATCTCACAGATACTAAAATAGGCCAATGTTCAAGGACCTGCTCTTTGCCACAATTGCTTCTTTGTGCTTCAATTTTCCTGTATGTAGGGCTTCCTTATATTTCTGTACCTTTCAAAGATGTTTTTGACATGAAGGAGGAAGAAGCATGTGAAGGTTTTCAGACTTACCCATTCCACCCATGGCGTGCCCTGGCCTGCATTTTCCCATGTGTAGCCTTCAAGGCCACATCCTCCACAGAGCCTGCCTGACTCCTCCACTGAGATCAGTGAAGTCTCCTTGCTCCAGATTCCCTGGCAACTCCCCCACGGCGCTCTCCTGGCAGCCATTACCTTCTCTCCCACATCATAGATACGTGGCTGTTAGCTCCCTCGCTACACTGTATGGTATTGAGAAAAGGGACCATTTCTAATGCAACTTCCTATATAGCATGCATTTAACCCATACATGATAGGCTTTAACTAAACATTTGGTTAAATGATGCATGTCCTTAATTAATTAACATATAGATGAGGAGGCCGGGCGCGGTGGCTCAAGCCTGTAATCCCAGCACTTTGGGAGGCCGAGAAGGGCGGATCACGAGGTCAGGAGATCGAGACCATCCTGGCTAACACAGTGAAACCCCGTCTCTACTAAAAAATACAAAAAACTAGCCGGGCGAGGTGGCGGGCCCCTGTAGTCCCAGCTAGTCAGGAGGCTGAGGCAGGAGAATGGCGTAAACCCGGGAGGCGGAGCTTGCAGTGAGCTGAAATCCGGCCACTGCACTCCAGCCTGGGCGACAGAGCGAGACTCCATCTCAAAAAAAAAAAAAAAAAACATATAGATGAGGAATTCCTCTATAAATTCAAGGCTTCAAGTAAAAACAGAGAATGTTAGAACTATAAGAAGTCACCTTCACTCAGGGCCAGTCTATAAACTATTTGTTACTGAACCACAACAAAATAAGTCCAGAAATTGAGAATGCACATTTAGAAACATTTATGACAGTCTGGTAGATTAAGTTTATGTCTGCTGAATCTAATAATAAAAAACAACTTAGACTTGTGTTCTGTATGTCTTTGCTTTATAAATTAATTTTCTGATCATTCATTTTTTACTCCATTTTACAATGTATCTGTTCTCAATGGACTGGGAATTTTTCAATATTTCTCTTCACCAGAGATAGTTTAAGAAGCACAAATCTTGGCCGGGCGCGGTGGCTCAAGCCTGTAATCCCAGCACTTTGGGAGGCCGAGATGGGCGGATCACGAGGTCAGGAGATCGAGACCATCCTGGCTAACACGGTGAAACCCCGTCTCTACTAAGAAATACAAAAAAAATAGCCGGGCGAGGTGGCAGCGCCTGTAGTCCCAGCTACTCGGGAGGCTGAGGCCGGAGAATGGCGTGAACCCAGGAGGCGGAGCTTGCAGTGAGCTGAGATCCGGCCACTGCACTCCAGCCTGGGCGACAGCGCGAGACTCCGTCTCAAAAAAAAAAAAAAAAAAAAAAAAAAAAAAGAAGCACAAATCTTATCTAAACTGTCACTCAGAGCAGGAGGCCTTTCTCTATTTCTGGCCAACCAGGCTGTTTTTAACACTTTCTAGCAGGGCATTCACACCATCCCAGTTCCACTCTCAGATTGTTTCATAACTTAACTATTTCCTTTCTGACCTTGGAAGTTTCTCCAGCTCCATGAGAGAAGAACGCAGACTTCCTCAGCCTAGGATGGAGCTGGGGAGTGACAGGCTTCCACAGGAGGAAGTGAAAACTTACCCTTTACTCACTCAGGACATCTGGATTCTCAGACCCCAGTTTCTCACCTGCAATAAAAGAAACCTCAGTTTCTGATGCTTTATGATCCCCTTGTTCATTCATGAAGATATGAAGGAAGCAAAAAAAAAAAAAAAAGATACTGGGCACGGTGGCTCACACCTGTAATCCCAGCACTTTGGGAGGCCAAGGCAGGCAGATCACTTGATATCAGGAGTTCGAGACCAGCCTGGCCAACATGGTGAAACCCTGTCTCTACTAAAACTACAAAAATTAGCCAGACGTGGTGGCGGGCGCCTATAATCCCAGCTATTCGGGAGGCTGAGGCAGAAGAATTGTTTGAACCCAGGAGGCGGAGGTTGCAGTGAGCCGAGATTGTGCCACTACACTCCAGCCTGGGCAATAAGAGCGAGACTCCATTTCAAAAAAAAAAAAACATATGAAGGAAGTTACTGCTTCTGAAGAATAGCCCATCACTGCCTCCTCCCCTGAAAAAATTCCCTTTTTATTTTTTTATTTTGTTGTTGTTGTTTGTTTGAGACGGAGTCTTGCTCTGTCACCCAGGCTGGAGTGCAGTGGTGTGATGTCAGCTCACTACAACCTCTGCCTTCCAGGTTCAAGCAATGTTCCTGCCTCAGCCTCCAGAGTAGCTGGGATCACAGGCAACTGTCACCACGTCTAGCTAATTTTTGTATTTTTAGTATAGACGGGGTTTCACCATGTTGGACAGGCTGGTCTCGAACTCCTGACCTCAGGTCATCTGCCCGCCTCAGTCTCCCAAAGTACTGGGATTACAGGCATGAGCCACCACGCCTGGCCGAGAACTCCCTTTTTGACATGCATGATCTAATTTTACAGCTACAGGATATCTCATATGTCACTTACATGGGACAAAAGAGTATTAGATCAGCCAGGCGCAGTGGCTCACAACTATAATCGCAAAACTTTGGGAGGCCAAGTGGGAGGATCACTTGAGCCCAAGAGTTCAAAACCATCCTGGAAAACATAGCAAGACCTCACCTTTACTAAAACTTTAAAAATCAGCCAGGTGGTGGTGCATGCCTACGGTCCCAGCTACTTGGGAGTCTAAGGTGGAAGCATCCCTTGAGCCCGGGAGTTCAAGGTTATAGTTAGCTGTGATTGCACCACTGTACTCCAGCCTGGGTGACGGAGCAAGGCTCTGTCAAGAAAGAGAGAAAGAGAGAGAGAGAAAGGAAGAAAGAAAGAAGAAAAAGAAGAAAGAAAGAAAAGAAAGAAAGAAAGAAAGAAAGAAAGAAAGAAAGAAAGAAAGAAAGAAAGAAAGAAAGAAAGAAAAGAAAAGAAAAGAGAAAGAAAGGAAAAGAAAAGAAGGAAAAGAAAGGAAGGAAGAACGAGAGAGAGAAAGAAAAAGAAAGAAAGAAAGAAAGAAAGAAAGAAAGAAAGAAAGAAAGAAAGAAAGAGAAAGAAAGAAAGAAAACAAAAAGAAAAGAAAGGAAAAGAAAGAGAGGAAAGGAAAGGAAGGAAGAACGAGAGAGAGAAAGAGAAAAAGACAGAAAGACAGAAAGAAAGAAAGAAAGAAAGAAAGAAAGAAAGAAAGAAAGAAAGGGAGAAAGCAAGCAAGCTAGCCTGACGCAGTGGCTCACGCCTGTAATCCCAGCACTTTGAGAGGCCGAGGCAGGTGGATCACGAGGTCAGGAGTTCAGGACCAGCCTGGCCAAAATGGTGAAACCCGTCTCTACTAAAAATACAAAAATTAGCCAGGCATTCTGGCAGGCACCTGTAATCCCAGCTACTTAGGAGGCTGAGGCAGAGAATAGCTTGAACCCGGGAGGCGGAGGTTGCAGTGAGCCCACATCGTGCCACTGCACTCCAGCCTGGGTGACAGAGAGCAAGACTCCATCTCGGAAAGGAGGGAAGGAAGGAAGGAAGGAAGGAAGGAAGGAAGGAAGGAAGGAAGGAAGGAAAAG